>NW_012102699.1:2442486-2464991 GCF_000951045.1 Mandrillus leucophaeus
AGGAGGCTTAGGATTGCATCTGAATTGCTCAGTGGTGAATAATATTCATTTATCATCAACAAAAGGAAGGTCAACAGTGCTGATCTTTGCCAGAGACTTGTTTTCCTGAAAAATAGCACTGGCTAAAGAGCTCTCCTCATCCTTTTGTGATAGCCACCCATCCTCTTCTTTCAATAATCCTTTTGAATAGTCTCCCCTTGCCTAAATCCATATTTGTTTATTTTGACAAATGCTACAAAATTAGTTTTGAATTGTTTTAGAAATTTAATCAAATTACATTGAAAGGAACACGAGGAAGACATAAAAGAGTAAGGTACGACTTCCAAAGCATGAAGATGGAGGAAGCAAATTCAATCATAAATATACTGTCCAGGAAAAAATAAAGTGTGGCTCCTGAGTATGCAAATTCCAGGTAGAGTAAAGCCAGAAATATGTTTCTAAAACCCATACATGTAAGTTCTTCAATGTTTTTAAAAAGAAACAGGTTGATCTCTTTTAAGAGCAGGCAGCATTGGCAACAAAGCTAAAATCACACAAAATAGTTTGATATAGTTAACTTAATACATTAAAGTGTTAAATGTATGTATAACAAAATATATCATAAGCAAAGTTAAAAGTAAAACAAACTAGAAAACATTTGCAATAGCATGTAAGCAAAAATTAATTTTTCAAATAAAGGGTTTTTACATTAAAAATATGCACCAGGTGAAAAACAGGCAAAGGGCATGGTAAGATACTTCACTAAAGAAGAAATCCACATGAAAAGATGCTCAATTTCAATAGGAATTGAAGAAATGCAAATTAAAACTACAAACCACTTTTTACCTGTCAGATTGGCAGAGCTGAAAAAGATTGATAAACACAATATAGATGAAGGTGTAGGAATACAGATTGCTATGCTGCCCTCTGTCGTAGAGATCTCTACAAACTTTCTAGAAGGCATTTGGACAACATGAATACTTATTAACAAGTATTCATCTAGGAATTTATCCTATGTAGGAAATTTTACAAACACACAAAGATTTCAGAATCGAAACACTGGAAACAATGTGAGGGTTGTTAAAAAATACTTTTCAGAAAAAGATAAGGTCGTGACTCATACAAATATAAAAGTGCACATCTGTTAAGGAATTTACGCAGATGATAGGAGGGAATCAGGCATATGTTATAACCATTTCAAAGGAAAAGTCAAAAAGCACAGATTTTTCTGGAGTAAAGGAATGTTAAGATGAATTGCAAATGGAAACAAAACTGGTATTTTCATAGAGTGGGGATGGTGGGAACCAGTTAAATTATTGCCAGACAGGACAGAATTTACACACTATCAGTTACATATAATTTATAAAAAGTGGCAAATAGGGCTGGGCGTGGTGGCTCACACCTGTAATCCCAGCACTTTGGGAGGCTGAGGTGGGCGGATCACCTGAGGTTGGGAGTTCAAGACCAGCCTGACCAACATGGAGAAACCCTGTCTGTACTAAAAATACAATTTAGCTGGGCATGGTGGTGTGCGCCTGTAATTCCAGCTACTTGGGAGGCTGAGGCACAAGAATCACTTGAGCCCAGGAGGCAGAGGTTGCAGTGAGCCGAGATCATACCATTGCGCTCCAGCCTGGGCGACAGAGACTCTATCTCAAAAACAAAACAAAACAAACAAAAAAGAAAAGGTTTATTTTGTTTGCATATGTAAGCTTCACAGAAAAAAAGTGAAAACCCCAAAGAGGTGCTTAGACCCAGGAGCTTATACACCATTTTAACACAGGGCGATAAAGTGTGGGAGAGGCTGGCCTTCTGTGGTGGGGATAAATTGTGGGAAGGTAACTGGGAAAGGTATGGTAATTAAGGCTTGTTTAGTGAGGTGTGTTATGCAGATGAATTGTTCACCTTATCCTCGTATGGGAGAGGGCATCACCTTTGCAAAGGGAAATTAGGCTCTGTCTGTAGGTAGAAAGAGAGAAAGCAAAGAGTTTTGCTTGTGTCTGCTGTTTCTCATTTGCCTTTAGCTCAAAATAATCCTTATGCCAATATGTCATGTTTTGAGGTGGCATATTCCTTTTTACTTTTACTTTTATCATTTTATTTGCTTTTTGTTGTTGTTGTTTTCTAGAGAGACAGGGTCTTGTTTGTTGTTGCCCAGGCTGGAGTGTAGTAGTGTGATCACACCTTACTGTGGTCTTGAACCAAGTAGCTAGGATGACAGGTACACACTACCCTGCCCCGCTAATTTATTTTATTTTGTTTTTGGTAGAGACAGGGTCTTGCTTTATTGCCCAGGCTGGTCTCAAATGCCTGGCCTCAAGGGATCTTCCCACTTCAGTCTCCCAAAGTGCTGGGATTACAGGCCCTGCCACCATGCCCAGCCTGGGGTAGCATATTCTGATCCTTTTCCCATTGTTTCAGAAAGATGTTTCCATTTTGGAAAAACATCAAATAAATGAACAAATAATAGTAAATTTAGCATTTCTGTCCAAAAGAAAATAACATGTACAGTGAGCAGATGCCCATTAGGGTGTTTACCAGCAAAAACAAGTTAAAAGAAGTACCTGTCTGAACGGATCAACAAATTGCAGCATATCATATTCATACAATGGAATAACATTTCGGAAAACAAAATTCATTCACACTTCAACACGGATGAATCTCCAGAGCTTATGTGGAGATAAACATGCCAAACACGAAAGAGTACAGACCATTCGATTCATGTTTATATATTTGAAATTCTGGAAGAGGCAAATCTAATCTACAGTGACAGAAAGGAGAGCAGTTGTTGCTGGGGCTGAGTGTGGGGAGAGGAGGGTGCTTACTTTTTGGGGTCATAGAAATATTCTTTATCTTGATTGTGGTATTGCCTGGGTGAATAGGTTGGTCAGAACTCATTGAACTGTACACCTAAACGGCTATATTTTATTAAACCATGCCTCAATAAGATTGTTTTTGCTGCTGTTGTTTTGAGATGGGGTCGTACTCTGCAACCCAGGCTGGAGTGCAGCGGCATGATCACAGCTCTCTGTAGCCTCAGTCTTTCTGGGCTCAAGCCATCCTCTCACCTCAGCCTCCCGAGTACCTGGGACTACAGCCACGTGCCACCACACCTGGCTAATTTTTCTACTTTTGGTAGAGATAGGGTTTCCCCATGTTGCCCAGGCTGGTCTCAAACTCCTGGTCTTAAGTAATCCGCCTGCCTTGGATTCCCAGAGTGCTCAGATTACATGCACGAGCCACCATGCCTGGCTGTTTGTGTGTGTGTGTATATATGTGTGTGTGTGTGTGTGTGTATATATATATGTGTATATATATATTTTTAAGTATCTGTTAGTAAAGACTAGAGGGGTAAACAGAAAGCAGCATGTGTTGCGCAGGATCTGGACTCTCTGAGTTTGCAGTGATGATAAGCTTCCAAAGAGCAGAGGCTCTCCAGGCTTCTGAAAGTATTCCTGGACTCAGTGATTCCTATCTGGAAGCCATCTGGACAAAGACGGCTGGCGCAGACATGCCACTAAATGCACTCTTTAGAGGGTGAGAGTGCATAGAAGTTGTGAGGCATTTTCACAGTTTCAGGAATCCAGCACAGCAAAGGAAGATGACAGGGTCAGGGCGTACTGGACACAGGGATTGTGGACTGACATGCTAAAGAAGACGGAAGAGCCAGGGGGCTCACAGAGTTGTTTGGTTGTTTGTTTGTTTGTTGGTTGAGACAGAGTCTCTCTCTGTCGCCCAGGCTGGAGTGCAGTGGTGTGATCTCGGCTTACTGCAAGTTCTGCCTCCCGGGTTCATGCCATTCTCCTACCTCAGCCTCCCGAGTAGCTGGGACCACAGGGGCCTGCCACTATGCCCAGCTAATTTTTAAAAATATTTTTAGTAGAGACGGGGTTTCATCATTTTAGCCAGGATGGTCTCGATCTCCTGACCTCGTGATCTACCCGCCTCGGCCTCCCAAAGGGCTCACAGAGTTTTTTTAAGCTGAGCACCAAAATGCCTATGCTAAATGAACAAGAATGTTCTAGTTATAAAAATTGTTTAATAAACATCCTCCATACTGACGTGTAAATATTGCATGAAGTGTGGCAGAGGCCCCCTCTGGTGGTAATGTGCAAAATCACATGTATAACTATAAAATAGTTAAGAAATGGGGTGAAAATCAGCCCTAGTGTTTACATACATTAGATGTTAGAGGTATATACTAAAGAGGCAATTTAGGCCGGGCACAGTGGCTCATGCCTGTAATGCCAGCACTTTGGGAGGCCAAGGCAGGCCGATCAAGCCCAGGAGTTTGAGACCAGCCTGGGCAACACGGTGAAACCTATCTGTACAAAAAAAAAAAAAAAAAAAAAAAAAAAAAAAAAAATTAGCTGGGGCATGGTGGCACACACCTAAGGTCCCAGCTATTTAGGAGGCTGAAGTGGAAGGATCTCCTGAGCCAGGGAGGTTGAGGCTGCAGTGAGCAGTGATCACGCCACTGCATTCCAGCCTGATTAACAGAGTGAGACCTGTCTCCAAAAATGAAAAAGAAGAAAAAAAAAAAAGAAAAGGAAGAAGCAATTCAGCAACACCCACCTACCATCCATATCTGTTCTTTTTTTTTCGACACAGGGTTTCACTATGCCCAGGCTGGAGTGTAGTGGCGCGCTCACAGCTCACTGCAGCCTCAATCTCCTGGGCTCGGACAGTCCTCCTACCTCAGCTTCCCAAGTAGCTGGGATTACAAGTGGACGCTACCACGCCCAGTTAATTTTTGTATTTTTTGTAGAGATGAGGTATCACCATGTTGACCACGTTGGCCTCAAACTGCTGGACGCAAGTGATCTGTCCTTCTTGGCCTCCCAAAGTGCTAGGATTACAGGCGTGAGCCACTGTGCCCAGCCTAAACTGCCTCTTTAGTATATACCTCTAATATCTAATGTTTGGAAACACCAAGCCACCATGCTTGGCCCATATATGTTCTTTACTTTGCTTCTTCTCACTTAACACATTTGGAAAATCATTCCATATCAATTTATATAAAGCCTCTTTGTTCTTTTCAGTGTCTACCCAGGACAGGGGCTATGCCATGATGTTCAAATAATTCCCTAATGGGCATGCCAGTTATTTCCAGCTTTTTGCTACTATAAACAATGCTACAGTGAATGTCTTCACACATATGTAAAACATATGCATAGTATTAATTGCCATAAGTGGTATTGGTTGGTCAAAATGTATTTAAAAAGTCGATAGGTCTTACCCTCTGTGTGGGGGAAGATGATTGGCAATAGATGCCATCAGACACAGGCAAAAGAAACAAGTTTCTTAGACCTTGATAAACGATAGGAGAATTTAAACTCTAAGAAGAGTGCGTGGAGCTGGAGTTTCGGCAGCCATCTTTTCCACAGGGGCAAACTTCCCTGGGTGCTGTGTGCTGGCTCCCATCAACTTCTGCAAAAACTCTCCTTCTCTTACACCTTCTATATGTTCTGGAGACCCTGGCTATGTTCCTGACCAGAGAAGGGCACTGGAGTCACTCCAGTTCATTTCTGCATAATCTCTGCAAGGGGGACTTGAAGGTCAGTTTCCCAGGGTAAATTTTCTAGACAGATGATCCCCTAGGAACTCCCAGGCCTTAAGCTTCCTGATGACTCTTCATGTCTTCCACAGAGAAATTGTACCAATTTACATTCTCACCAACAATGTGTGACTTCCTGTTTCCCCCCCACACTCATCAGCAGAGCAAATTATCACAGGTTTTAAAATAGTATTTATTGATTTACTTATGAAATGGGGTCTTGCTCTGTTGCCCAGGCTGGAAACCAGTGGTGTAATTGACCATAGCTCACTGCAGCCTCAAACTTCTGGGCTCAAGAGATCCTCCCTCCTCAGCCTTCTGTGTAGCTGGAACAACAGGCACACACCACTATGTCTGACTAATTTTTGTATTTTCTATTTTTTATAGAGATGGGGGTCTCACCATGTTGTCCAGGCTGGTCCTGAACTCCTGACCTCAAGCATTCCTTCCACTTTGGCCTTAGAAAATGCTGGGATTACAGGTGTGAGCCACCCCACCTAGCCACAGTTTTTATCTTTGCCAATTCTAATAAGTAAAAACTGAGGGAGGCCAAGGCAGGCAGATCGCTTGAGCTCAGGACTTTGAGACCGGCCTGGCCAACATGTTGAAACCCCATCTCTACCAAAAAAGAAATACAAAAATTAGCTGGGCTTGGTGGTACCTGACTATAATCCCAGCTACTCGGGAGGCGGAGGGACAAGAATCGCTTGAGCCCAACAGGTGGAGGTTGCAGTGAGCCAAGACTGAGCCACCGCACTCCAGCCTGGGTGACAGAGTGAGACTGTCAAAAAAAAAAAAAAAAAAAGAAAGAAAAAGAGAAGAAAAGAAAAGGAAAACCTGAAACAAAGAGTTTAAGCTTTACATTTCTCTCATGTGTAAGGTACCACATCTTTTCATACAGTGATAATGAAAGACATATGTGTCTATATTCCTAGCAAAGCCAACCCTTCCACTGGTGCACCTGATCCTCATTCCAGGTATAACATCCTCTGATGTTATACTTGAGAACATCATCCCAGCAATTCTTTCTTCTACAACTTCAACTTTTTTCTCTCCACGGAATCGTTCCTATCAGCATACAAAAATGTTATTTCTCCCTTTGACAATCCTTTCTTGAACCCCTTCCACCTTAGCTACTGCCCTAATTCTCTATTTATAGCAGAGCTTTCCTTTTCTGGAAAGGGCCAGATAGTAAATATTTTAAGTATGGTGTGCTATTCAGTGTCTCACAACCTCTTACCTGTGTCCCTCTAGTGTGACAGCAGCCACAGACAACACGTAAATGAACAGGCATGATCGTAGTTTGCTGCAGTTTACTGTCTCCTGCTTCATAGAAAACTGACCTTCATTCCCCCTTGCTGTGGTCAGGGAAGAAGGCGCTGCAGTTGTCTCCTGTTCCTTGCCCTCCGCAGGTTGGCAGCTGAGGCCTCCAGAACAACACAGAGGGCCCAAGAGGGCATCAGCCTCCTTGTGAAAACAGCAAAGGGAGTTTCTGGACGAACCTGATTGTTCTGTGTCAAAAGAATTCCCTGTATCTGTGTCTCCAAATTCCATTAAACCCTCTCTAATCAGGAGCTTAGTCCCATGCCTCTAGGGAAGCTGGCCCTGTCCATTTCAGCTCCCTGGTTCTCAATCCAGCAGGCATTTATCTAAACTTGTTTTACCTGTACTCTCAGCAGCATTTCAGACAAGTCATCACTCTTTGACCTTGAAACCCTTTTCCTCACCTGGACTCTTAATCCTCGTGGTTTCGTTCTCATCACTCTTTGTCAGCCTTCAGTTTCCTCCTCACACCGCAGGCCTCTTAACCCTGCAGAGCTTCACGACTCAGGCCTCAGATCTCTTCTTTTTTCTCTCTACAGCCCTTCTGTATGGCCTCATCCAACCTCAGGCTGTTAAGTACATCTAGATTTAACCTTGACATCGCCCTGATTTCTATCTCTAGTCTGGACCTGTCCTCAGAACTCCAGACTCATATTTCCAACTGCTTAGTTAACATCTCGCCTTAGAGGTAAAATTGGCGTTTCAAACAAACATGTCCAATACACAGCTCCTTATCTTCTTCTCCCGGAGCTTCCTTCTCCCACCGTCCTCCTGGACTCACTCATTGACAACTCCATCTAGTTGCTCAGGCCAAAAACTCCTGCAGTCATCTGTCTTGCCTCTCTTTCTCACACAGCACACACCCAATTCAACAAATGCTTTTGGCTCTATTTTCTTTCCTTTTTTTTTTTTCTTTCTTTCTTTCTTTCTTTTTTTTTTAAACAGAGTCTCACTCTGTTGCCCAGGCTGGAGTGCAGTGACTCACTGAAACCTCCGCCTCCCAGGTTCAAGTGATTCTCCTGCTTCAGCCTCCCAAGTAGCTGGGACTATAGGCATGTACCACCACACCTGGCTAATTTTTGTATCTTTAGTAGAGACAGGGTTTCACCATGTCGGCCAGGCTGGTCTTGAACTCCTAAGCTCAAGCGATCTGCCTGCCTTGGCCTCCCAAAGTGCTGGGGTTACAGGTGTGAGCCATCAAACCCGGCCTCTATTTCAAAATATATCCAGATTAGGATCTCTTTTACCTACCTCCACTGCTACCACCCAGGGCCATGCCACTGCTGTATCTCACCTGACATCTGCTTCTTCTCATGCCCCCCATATAGCCTGGGATTACAGGCGTGAGCCACTGAGCCTGGCCAGTGTTTGTTTTGTTTTAAATCTGTTTTGGCTTTAGAATATTCTCAACATCTATAAAAGTGCTTGGCTCAAAGTAGGAGGAGCCCAATAATATTTGATGAATAAATGAGGGAATAAATGAATGAATACTTTATCTTCATATGGTACTTTGTAACTTAAGAACCATTTTCACATTTCTCTTACTACTTCTGATACTCAGATAGTCAGATAAAACCACTGTGTTAGTTTCTTTCTTTTTTTTTTTTTTTTTGAGATGGAGTCTCACTCTGTCGCCCAGGCTGGAGTACAGTGGCCTGATCTCGGCTCACTGCCAACTCCGCCTCCCGGGTTCAAGTGGTTCTTCTGCCTCAGCCTCCCGAGTAGCTGGGATTACAGGCGCCCACCACCAAGCCCAGCTAATTTTTGTATTTTTAGTAGAGACAGGGTTTTGCCATGTTGGCCAGGCTGGTCTCGAACTTCTGACCTCAAGTGACCCACCCACCTCAGCCTCCCAAAGTGCTGGGATTACAGGCATGAGCCATGGCACCTGGTCACAACTGTATTAGTTTCTTATTGCTGCTATAACAAACTACCACACACAAAGTGGTTATAAGCAACACAGATTTATTTTCTTACCGTTCTGTAGGTCAGAAGTCTGAAGCAGGTCTCACTGGCCTCAAATCGAGGTGTCAGCAGAACCGTGTTTCTTTCTGGGAGTTTTAGAGGAGAATCTATTTTCTTGCCGTTTCTAGCTTTTGAAGCCACCCTCATTCATTGGCTGTGGACCTTCCTCCATCTTCAAAACCAGCAATGGTCAGTTAAGTCCTTCTCATATGAAGTCACTGTGACCTCTGCTCCCACCTTCACATCCCCTGAGCCAGAGCTGGTGAAGAGAGGTGTCTCCGAGTCACACTGTGCAAATTGCCACGGAACAGAGTTAAGCTGTTTTCACACTGATGCGTATCACAACTGTTTTCCCCAGCTCTGAGTCAGTCTTTCTTTTTAAATCCAAAACCATATTATTAAGTTTTTTAAAAACTCATGATTGCTTTACTTCTTCAGGTTTCAGGTTTCTCAGACTTAAAACCTTAAAACAGAAATGAATACCTGATGATTGCTTTCCAGTTGTCTGCATTACCCATTAAGAGTCTCTGACCTTGGCCCGGCGCAGTGCCTCACGCCTGTAATCCCAGCACTTTTGGTGGTTGAGGCAGGTGTATCACAAGGTCAGGAGATCGAGACCATCCTGGCTAACACAGTGAAACCTCATCTCTACTAAAATTACAAAAAATTAGCTGGGCACAGTGGTGGGCGCCTGTAGTCCCAGCTACTTGGGAGGCTGAGGCAGGAGAATCACTGGAACCAGGGAGTCGTAGGTTGCAGTGAGTGGAGATCACGCCACTGCACTCCAGCCTGTCAACAGAGTGAGGCTCCGTCTCAAAAAAAAAAAAAAAAAAAAGGAATCTCTGACCTTCTTCTGGTCCCCTTCTTCTGGTCCTAGGAAACCTCAAAGAATAATATTGCGTCTTCCATTTCGTAGGCTTTAATGGGAGCAGGACTGTGGACGGTGACACTGGGCTTTTCCCTCCTTAACAGTTCACCTGTGGTCTGTCTGGTATGACTCATATTTTCTTTGTGTCTCAAATTTCCCACATGTGAAACAGATAATATGATGAAAATATAGCCCACTTAATTATGTGAAGTGTTTTGAACAAAATTGTTACAACGTCTTAGCATAATGTGGACTTTGTGTACATCATCTAGTCTAATGGTTCTCACCGTTGCCGCCCACTGGAATTACTTATGGAACCTTAACAAATCCTGATGCTGGCTGAGCGCGGTGGCTCACGCCTGTAATCCCAGCACTTTGAGAGGCCGAGACAGGCAGATCACCTGAAGTCAGGAGTTTGAGACCAGCCTGGCCAACATCGTGAAACCCCGTCTCTACTAAAAATAAAAAAATTAGCCAGGCATGGTGGTGGGCACCGGTAGTCTCACCTACTCGGGAGTCTGAGGCAGGAGAATTGCTTGAGCCCGGGAGGCAGAGGTTGCAGTGAGCCGAGATTGCGCCACTGCACTCCAGCCTGGGTGACAGAGCAAGACTCCGTCTCAAACAACAACAAAAATCCTGATGCCTAGGTCCTGCACCAAGGATTCTGATGTGATTGCTATGGAATGTGGCCTAGGCATAGGCATTTTTTCTTTTTTTTGAGATGGAGTCTCTCTCTGTTGCCCAGGCTGGAGTGCAGTGGCATGATCTTGGCTCACTGCAACCTCCGCCTCCCGGGTTCAAGCAATTCTTCCTGCCTCAGCCTCCTCAGTAGCGAGGATTACAGGCACGCACTACCATGTCCAGCTAATTTTTGTATTTTTAGTAGAGATGGGGTTTCACCATATTGGTCAGGCTGGTCTTGATCTCCTGACCTTGTGATACACCCACCTCAACCACCCAAAGTGCTGGGATTGCAGGCATGAGTCACCACACCCGGCTGGCATAGGCATTTTTAAAAGCTCCCCAGCTGATTCTAATGTGCAACCAAGTCTGGGACCAGGGAAGACTCCTCCTACGTAGCTCTAAGCAACTTCTTGTGGATATGCCACTTTCTGGACCCAGTCCCCAAGTCATCCCCCATGAGTGCAGCTCATTCTCCCCTCTGGGTTTTGATCCTAGCAAACATCAAGAAGGAGGCAGGACAGGTGGGTGCAGGATCTGAGCCCCACGCAGGGCAGGGGGACACGCAGGTTGCAACATCATAGTGAAAAGGACCAGAATCTGATGTGGACACACTGGAAACCTGATACCACTGTAACCCAGGTTTCCTCCTTGCCCGTGGAACAAACATAAATCAGGGAAATGTAAATCGATGTCACCTTCATTCAGCATAGCTTTAGTGAAACCTGAGAACTGGGGAATTTTTTGTTCACAAGGCAAACAAAGTCTTCAATTTAATTCCTTTAATGTCCTTGAAGATTATATTAACTAGTAGCTGAGGTTAAGACTTTTGAAAGTCGTGTGGGTATTGAACTGAACTGCTCTTAGAAGAAAATTCAGAGAGAAGGTGATGCGGATCAGGAGCAGGAAGAGAGGCTAAGCCAAGAAGAGAGATTTGGGAGATGAGATACCTCAAAAGGTTTGTTAGTTTATTTATTTATTTATTTATTTATTTATTTATTTATTTATTTATTTTTGAGATGGAGTTTCGCTCTTGTTGCCCAGGCTGGAGTGCAATGGTGGGATCTCAGCTCACTGCAACCTCCGCCTCCCAGGTTCAAGTGATTCTTCTGCCTCAGCCTCCCAAGTAGCTGGGATTACAGGTGCCTGCCACCATGCCCGGCTAATTTTTTGCATTTTTAATAGAGACAGGGCTTCACTATGTTGGCCAGGATGGTCTCGAACTCCTGACGTCAGGTGATCTGCCCACCTCAGCCTCCCAAAGTGCTGGGATTACAAGCATGAGCTAATGTGCCAGGCCTTGTTTATTTTTAAGTGCAATCTTGATATCATGCTGTACAACTTCTCTCTTCTAGCTTCCTTCTAAAATCTTGAATACATTTTATATTCATCCCTAATGCATTCATATTAGTGTAAGGAGAGTACTGTTTTCAAATAATTCAAAGAGGAGAAAGCCATAAGAATATGAGTCACAATATGAAGAAAGAGGCACACAGCTTTTACCAACAACCGATTTACCCCCATCTCTACTAAGGAAGTGCAGACAAATTTTTTTTTTTCCTTTTTAAAAAGAGAAGTGAGGCCAGGCACAGTGGCTCATGCCTGTAATCCCAGCACTTTGGGAGGCCAAGGTGGGCGGATCACCTGAGGTCAGCAGTTTGAGACCAGCCTGGCCAACATGGCAAAGCCCCATCTCTACTAAAAATACCAAAATTAGCCTGGTGTGGTGCCACACACCGGTAATCCCAGCTACAAGGGAGGCTAAGGTGGGGGGCTCACTTGAACCTGGGAGGCGGAGGTTGCAGTGAGCTGGGATCATACCATTGGACTCCAACCTGAGACAAAGTCTAGTCTCAGGAAAAAAAAAAAAAAAGAAAGAAAAAAAAACACAGATTGCTGACTGCATATCAGAGTTTCTGATTTAGTAGGTGAGGGATTCTAACAAGTTCCCAGGTGATACTGAAGCTACTGGTGTGGGAACCACCCTTTCAGAACCACTGGCTTACAACACTCTCATAGAAATTATCTCCTACTTTCATGTTTATCATGATCTGTTCTTTGAAATGTTAATAAATCTGATGAGAAAAGAAAAGAGTGTTGTGGTCAAATGTGTAAGGGAAGTCAAGATTCTTTAGAGAAAACAAAACTTACTGCCCACATAAACACAGCTCACTATCTATTAAGCTTGTCCAACCCAAGGCCCACAGTCTGCATGCAGCCCAGGAGGGCTTTCAATGAGGCCAAACACAAATTCATAAACTTTCTTAAAACACTATGAGATTTTTTTTTGCTCATTGGCTATCATTAATGTTAGTGTATTTTATATGTGGCCCAAGACAATTCTTCTTCCAATGTGGCCTAGGGAAACCAAAAGATTAGAAACCCCTGGTACATTTACCTGACTTTCTTATTTCAGGAAATTTTTACCCAGAAGGATGAAATGGCTGTAAACAAAAACTTAAATTCTAAGCTCCGCTAGTCATCTGAATGAACCTCTCCTCTCAGTCAGGGGCATTCCAGAGTTAACCTGAAAAACTAATTCAAGTCATGATGGAAGAGAGGCTCAGATATGCCTCATTATACCCCTTCAGCATCAACATCAACACAGACCTTAAGTCTGGTAAGAAACATTTGCAATCTACTCTCTCCAAAACCTGCTACTGAGAGGCTTCAACTGCCTGATAAGGCCTTAGTCTCCACAACACCTTATCATAACCCAGACATTCGTGTCTCCTTTCTACTGATAACTCTTTCAATCAGTTACCAGTCAGAAAAAATTTAAATCTAGCTATGATCTGGAAGCCACCCCCAGCACCTCCCTTTGAGTTGTCCTGCCTTTCCAGATCAAACCCACGTAAATATTACATGTATTGATTGACGTATTATGCCTCCCTAAAATGTATAAAAGCAAGATGGACCCCAACCACCTTGGGCACATGTCATCAGGACCTCCTGAGGCTGTGTGACAGGCATGTCCTTAACCCTGGCAAAATAAACTCTCTAAATTGCTTGAGACCTGTCTCAGAAACTTTTGGGTTCAAATGGACAAAAATTTTATTTGTTCTAGGATCTTTCTGAAAATCCATTAGCCCAAACACTAGACTACTCGATTTATGCTCATTAAAGTAAGTACCACTTTCCAAGGAAAATAGATACAATCAAAAGATCATTTACTCTTTAAGACATGCTTGGGAACTCTCACCTTGCTGTGTCCACCAATCCTAAATCATTGTGTCACATACTTGTCCAATCCTAATCAAGCTCTATATCAAAATAGCCACCTTACTCCAGATTCCAAAAACCTAATAAATATTCTGCTTTGCTCTCACCCTTCCAAGAAGCCAGTAAGACTCTTGTTATGAAAATGATCATAGAAAGGGGTCCTGATCCACACCCGAAGAGAGGGTTCTTGGACGTCAAGCAGGAAAGAATTCAGAGCGAGTCCACAGAGTAAAGTGAAAGCAAGAATATTAGAAAAGTAAGGGACTAAAGAATGGCTACTCTATAGACAGAGCATCTCCAAGGGTTGCTGGTTGCCCATTTTTGTGGTTATTCCTTGATGATATGCTAAACAATGGGTGGATTATTCATGCCTCCCCTTTTTAGATCATATAAGGTAACTTCCTGACATTGCCATGGCATTTGTAAACTGTCAGGCACTGGTGGGAGCGTAGCAGTGAGGATGATCAGAGGTCACTCTCATCGCCATTTTGCTTTTGGTTGGATTTGGCTGGCTTCTTTACTGCACACCGTTTTATCAGCAAGGTCTTCATGACTTGTATCTAGTGCCGACCTCCTAACTCAACCTGTGACTTATAATGACGAACCATCTGGGAATGCAGCCCAGTAGGTTTCAGCCTTATTTTACCCAGCTCCTATTAAAGATGGCGTTGCTCTGGTTCACACGTCTCTGACAATCTCTCTTACCTCAACAAGCACTGAACCAAACCTGGCGCTATCCATCCATTTTGAGGGAGTCAGCATTCAACTCTCCATTGCCTTTACTTCCTATACTAGGTTAGGTTACTCCTACTAATTCCCGTCGTACTCACAGCTTGTGCCTGGAAAATAGTAGGCATTCAATAAATCAATAAATGTTATTTGAGTAAATGGATGAAATTTTCAGTTTTTAATATGCTACTGTGCATTGTGACTTTCTTTTTTTTTTTTTTTTTTTGAGACGGAGGCTCACTCTGTCACACAGGTTGGAGTGCAGTGGTGCGATCTCAGCTCACCGCAACCTTCACCTTCCAGGGTCAAGTGATTCTTTTGCCTCAGCCTCCGGAGTACCTGGGATTACAGGCAGGCACATGCCACCACGCCCAGCTAATTTTTGTATTTTTAGCAGAGATGGGCTTTCACCATGCTGGCCAGTCTGATCTCGAACCCTTGACCCCAAGTGATTTGCCCACCTCTGCCTCCCAAGGCATCATGACTTTCTAAGCAGGGAAACGGTATAATTTTCCCCAAATTCCCATCACTTGTGGAACGTATGTTCCTCAAACACCATTTGGAGAACCCTATCGTAATGTGTTACACAGATGTTTCCTTAAAAGATGGAGGCTGAGGTAGGTGGATCACCTGAGGTCAGGAGTTCAAGACCATCCTGGGCAACATGGTGAAACCCCATATCTACTAAAAACACAAAAATTAGCCAGGCATGGTGGCACATGCCTGTAATTCCAGCTACTGGGGAGGTTGAGGTGGGAGAATCGAACCCAGGAGGCAGAGGGTGCAGTAAGCCGAGATCATGCCACTGCACTCCAGCCTGGGTGACAGAGAGAGATTCTGTCTCAAAAAAAAAAAAAAGATATGGGAACTACTGCTTAGCACTCTGTCATTCTTACTAAAGGAAGTGCTCCAGGATTGAATGTACCAATAAATTTAAGACCCTTCACTGTGTGAAAATCCTAATCTTAGGACTCTTTTCCATTCAAGATTATGGTCTTTGTTATGGACCAAATTGTGTCCCTCCCCAAATTCATATGTTGAAGTCCTGACCTCTGACGTGACTATATTTGGACATAGGGCTTTAAGAATGTAATTAACATTAAATGAGGTCATCAGGCTGGGACCCTAATACAATAGGACCAGTGCCCTTGTAAGAAGAGTAAAAGACACCTAAGAACTCTTTCTCTCTCTTTGTGGGTGCACACAAGAGGACAGACACTGTGAGAAGATGACCATCGACAAACCAGAAAGAGAAGCCTCGCCAGAAACCAACCTTGCTGGCACCTTATTCTTGGATTGCTAGACTCCAGAACTGTGAAGAAATAAACTCTGTTGTTTTAGCCACACAGTCTGTGGTATCTTGTTACAGTAGTGGGAACTAACTAATTCATTCTTCTTGGGGCTGAATTTGGGACCAGTGAGTTATCAGGGGAACCTGCCCCCAATATTTCAACATAGGTTCTTTCTGTTTTCCATAAGTGTCAGTCAGTCTGAGAAATAAAGAGAAAGACTACAAAGAGAGGAATTTTACAGCTGGGCTGCCAGGGTGACATCACATATCAGTAGGTCCATGATGCCCAACCGAGCCGCAAAACCAGCAAGTTTTCATTAGGGATTTTAAAAGGGGAGCGGTGTATGAACAGGGAGTAGGTCACAAAGATCACATGCTTCAAAGGGCAAAAGGGAGATCACATGCTTATTAGGGAACAGGGCAAGGGCAAAAGCAAAGATCACAAGGCAAAGGGCAAAATTACAATTACTGATGAGGGTCTATGTTCAGCTGTGCACGTATTGTCTTGATAAACATCTTAAACAACAGAAAACACAGTTCGAGAGCAGAGAACCAGTCTGACCTCAAATTTACCAGGGCAGGATTTTTTCCCCACCCTAATAAGCCTGAGGATACTGCAGGAGACCAGGACGTATTTCAGTCCTTATATCAACTGCATAAGACAGACACTCCCAGAGTGGCTGTTTACAGACCTCCCCCCAGGAATGCAATTCTTTTCTTAGGGTCTTAATATTATATTCCTTGCTAGGAAAAGAATTTAGTGATAGCTCTCCTATTTGCACGTCCATTTATAGGCTCTCTTCAAGAAGAAAAATATGGCTCCTTTTGCCTGACCCTGCAGGTTGTCTTCCCTTGTTCCCTAAAATCACCATTATTCTGTTCGTTTTCAAGGTGCACTGATTTCATGTTGTTCAAACACACATGTTTTACAATCAGATTTTATATTGTTCAAACACACATGTTTTACAATCAATTTGTACAGTTAACGCAATCATCACAGGGTCCTGAGGTGACATACATCCTCAGCTTATGAAGATAACAGGATTAAGAGATTAAAGTAAGACAGGTGTAAGAAATTATAAAAGTATTATTAGGGAAGTGATAAATGTCCAAGAAATCTTCACAATTTATGTTCCTCAGCCACGGCTCCAGCAGTCCCTCTGTTCAGGGTCCCTGACTTCCCACAACAGTGAGTCATGAACACGACCTATGACTCAGAGAGCTCTCTCTAGCCTAGCTATCCTGGTGTCATAGCTGCTGTTGATGATGATAATCATACTACATTAGTCCCCCGCTTATCCACAGGGGGTACATTCCAAGACCCCCAGTGGATAGTTACTGAACCTGTAAGTGGATAGTACTGAACCCTGTAAGTGCTATGCTTTTTCCTATGCATAATGTGAAAATAAAATGTAAAAGTTGTTGAAACCCCCCAAAACACTATAAGCCTTGAGAGAGATGTGACTCTGATCTGAGTCATGTAGCATGTAGTTGTAACTTCTGCTTCTTAGATTACAGATTAACTCTCTTCTTAATTCTATTGAGGATAACTAAAATTGTAAAAAGTGAACCCAAGAATAAGGAGGAACTGCTGTATTATTTGTATATAACTTTGCATTTTACAAAGCTCTTTCACAGGCATGAGCTCAGTGGCACTTCGCAACAACTGAGGGATACGAGGAGTTTCACTGAAGGACACAGTGAACTGAGGGCTTAAGTCACAGCCACTAGAAAATGGAAGGGTCAGAATTCCGTATTGTCTTAAATCCATCACACAGCATACTGTCTGGTACTGATGCAGGATTTTTCTCAGCCACCTTGCCAGCATGAAACCTCCAGCTGGTGACAGCCCTGCCCAGGCCTCGCTCGGCCCAGGGCTCCCCGCAGGAGACACCCTGCCCACTCAGCCTGCCGACCCGTGCCTGGCTTGCACTCCAGCATGGATCCTGTGGCCACTGTGACTGCAGCGCCCAGCCCCCAGTGGGAGGGGGTTTGTGGGCAAGTGAGTCCAGGGTCCGGCTGGCCTCTCCAAGGGCCAGCACAGGAGCAGTCTACATGCGGGGCTAGTGGCTCGCCCAGGCGTGTGGCAAGTGACTCCCATGCTGGACTCCAGCATACAGATGAGGGGTACGCCGTGGCATACAAACAGCAAAACCTGCGACTCCAAAGCCCCAGAGGGGGTGTTACAGTGTGCTAATAGCTGTTTTAGTCCCGCCACAGCCTGATGATCAGGGGGGCATGTTAACAGTTCTGTCAGTCCCATTGCCCTGCTCCAGCCCACGGGTTTGGGGCTGACCTGGCCCTGCTGCTTTTCATCACAGGTGGCAACTGCTGAGCTTGGAAGAGGGGGCAGGGCAGAGGGTAACAGGGCAGTGTTACTGTTGTCTTTGTACCTGCATTCGGAGGGGTCCCGAGTTCTTGGTCCCCATCCAAGAAGAATGAGATTATGCTGACTATTGAGGGGTGAGGAGGGCAGAGAAGAGTTTCACTGAGTGATGAAACAGCTGATGAAACAGCTCTCAGTGGAGAGGGGACACAAAGGTGGTCTCCCAGTTCGTCGGTGGTCTGTCTCTCAGTGTGGTTGGGTCTGGGGCTTTTGTGGGTTCAGAAGGTGGGAGTGAGTGCTAATTGGTTTGTGAGTATCCAAAAAAGGCTAAAACAAAGGCACCATTCAAAGGTGAGCATGAGTGTAAAAAAATAATTAGGAAAGAGTAGGTATATGTAAAATAGGTGAAGGGTGAGGATCCATCAGAAGAATGCATGCCAAATGGAAAGAGATTCTCAATCCAGTTCCTATGTTTATCCAAGACTTTTAGCTTGGCTTTCAGGCTTTAAACTGCCTTTGGCTCGAAGGTGGGGTTTCACCGGGGACCCGCCCCTGTCCTCCTAGTCATTTGACTGCCTCCTGCCGCTATCAGTACATGAAAGACAATATTAAACTAAGGCTGGGCGTGCCTGTAATCCCAGCACTTTGGGAGGCCCAGGCAGGTGGATCACCTGGGCTCAGGAGTTCCCAACCAGTCTGGGCAACATGGCGAAACCCTCGCTCTATAAAAAATACAAAAATTTGCCAGACATGGTGGTGAGTACCTGTAGTCTCTGCTACTCTAGAGGCTGCGGTGGGACCACTTGAGCCCTGAAGTTTGAGACTGCAGTGAGCTGTGATTACACCACTGCACTCGAGCCTGGGCTACAGAGTGAAAAACCCTGTCTTCAAAAAACAAAAAACAAACAAATATATTAAACTAGATATTAGACATTTTAAAATTCAATTGCCCATATTTTCACTAGACAATTTTAATTTGAATTGCCTGTATTTTTTTGGACTAGTAATACACTAAATGTAATATATTTATGTCACTCAATAAAAAATTTGGTCTTTGTCTCATGTTTTTGGCAAAGAGCTTCTAAACCCTTGGAATTACTTTCCTTTTTTTTTCTTTCTTGAGACAGAATTTTGCTCTGTCGCCCAGGCTGGAGTGCAGTGGTGCAAACTCAGCTTGCTGCAACTTCTGCTCCTGGGTTCAAGGGATTCTTCTGCCTCAGGCTCTCAAGAAGATGGGATTACAGGTGCCCACCACCACACCCAGCTAATTTTTGCATTTTTAGTAGAGATGGTGTTTCACCATGCTGGCCAGGCTGGTCTCGAACTCCTGACCTCAAGTGATCCACCCACCTCGGCCTCCCAAAGTGCCGAAATTACAGGCATGAGCCACTGTGCCTGGCCTGGAATTTCTGAAAGAATAGGAGTCTTTGCTGTCCTAATGAGGTGATAATGGCAGGCTCTTGGAAGGCTACAGGAAGGGGACTGGTCACTGGAAAGACAACGACTTAATTTGAGGGTTGGCGCTTTAATATCAGTCTAACCTCCTGACTTCCAAAGAGGGGACTGGGGCTGGAGACTGAGTTCAATTGAGCAGACAGTGATTAAATCAATCATGCCTAGATAATGAAACCCCAATAAAAGTCTCTGGTCGCGGAGGCTCAGTAGGGCTTCCTGGTTGGTGAATACATTGATGTGCTAGGAGGGTGATGTTTTTTGATTTCAAGAGGAGAGAGCAAGAAAGCTCTGTGTTCCCTCCCAGACCTTACCCTATGTGTAACTTTTATAATAAAATTATAATCGTAAGTGTAGCCCTTTCCTGAGTTCTGTGAGTTGTCCTAGCAAGTTACTGAAACTGAGTGGATCCTGGGACCCTGAAATCTGCTGCGAGTAGGCCAGAGTATGGATGACCTGGGGTCCCTACTGAGGGCTTGCATCTGACGTGAGGGCAGTCTTGTGGAGGACCGAGCCTTAATTTGTTGAGTCTAATGCTAACTCTGGGTGGTTAGCATCAGAACTAAATTTCAGTGCACCTAGTTATTGTTAGCCCAGTTGGGAATTTTTCCAAGACATTTTAACATATTCATTTAGTTTCCTCCCTCTGTAATAGATGCTCATTTTAGAAAATTTAGATACGAGAAAATAAAAATTATCTGTAACTCCACTACCCAAATTGAGCTACCCCAAAATATGTTCTTTCATTCTTTCTCCTGTGTATGTGTATGCATGTTACTTTAAAAGATGAGGCCAGGTGCAGTGGCTCATGCCCATAATCCCAGCACTTTGGGAGGCCAAGGAGGGTGGATTGCTTGAGGTCAGGCGTTCGAGACCAGCCTGGCCAACATGGTGAAACCTATCTCTACTAAAACTACAAAAATTAGCTGGGTATGGTGGCCTACACCTGTATTCCCAGCTGTCAGGTCTCTGAGCCTAACCCTGCACATATACATCCAGACGGCCTGAAGCAAGTGAAGAATTACAAAAGAAGTGAAAATGGCTGATTCCTGCCTTAACTGATGACATTACCTAGTGAAATTGCTTCTCCTGGCTCAGAAGCTACCCCACTGAGCACCTTGTGACCCCAGTCCCTGACTGCCAGAGAGCAACCCCCTTTGACTGTAATTTTCCACTACCTACCGAATTCCTATAAAACAGTCCCACCCCATCTCCCTTCGCGGACTGTCTTTTCGGACTCAGCCTGCCTGCACCCAGGTGAAATAAACAGTCTTGTTGCTCACACAAAGCCTGTTTAGTGGTCTCTTCACACGGACGTGCGTGACACCAGCTACTCAGCGGGCTGAGGCACAAGAATTGCTTGAGCCTGGGAGGCGGAGGTTGCAGTGAGCTGAGATTGTGCCACTGCACTTCAGCCTGGGCCATAGAGTGAGACTTGGTGAAAAAAAAAGAGGGCTGGTCAGGTGCAGTGGTTTATTCTTGTAATCCCAGCACTTTGGGAGACCAATGAAGGAGGATGGCTCGAGCTCAGGAGTTCGTGACCAGCCTAGGCAACATAGTGAGACCTTGTTTCTACCAAAATAAAAACATCAGTCGAACATGATGGCAAGCACCCTTAGTCCCAGTTACTGAGGAGGCTGACGTGGAAGGATCACTTGAACCCCCAAAGTCAAGGCTGCAGGGTGCCATGATCACACTACTGCACTTCAGCCTGGGCAACAGAGTGAAACCCTATTTAAAAAAGAAAAAAAAAAAAAAAATGAGTGCTCTGCCAATAATTATGCGAAAAGATATACAACCTTCCTAATGACCAGAAAAATGCAAATTAAAATAGAAACAATAGTAAGATTTTAAAAAATCCTTCTCAGATTGGCAAAAAATTTAAAAGTCACTTAATACTAAGTATTGTCAAGAATGTAGGGAAACAGAACTTTCACCCACTGCCAGTATATAGTAGGTTGCAAAAAAAAATAAAGCCACATATTTCTCCCATGACTGTATATATAATGCTTTATAAGGTAATTTTGTCTCTTCTGCCACCAAAGGCTAGAGTATGTTTCTCTGCCCCTTGAATCTGAGCTTGGTCATATGACTTGCTTTGGCTAATGGGACGTTTGCAAACGTGATGAAAATAGAGACTTGAAAAGCTTCTGTTCATTAGGGCTTTGTACTTTCTTGCTGGCAACAATCTTTCTGCTTGTATGTGAGCGAGCTGGACCTAGTCTCCTAAATGATGAGAGGCCATGTGGAGAGAGACTCCAGCTATTCCTCTTGCCCAGCTATCACATATGAATAAGCTATCTTAGAAAACCCAGCCCCAGCTGAGATCACAAGCCCAAGAGAACAGGCTGCCAATCCAAAAAATCATGAAAAATAATAAATGTTGGTTTTGAAGCCACTGTGTTAAGGAATGATTTGTTACACAGCAAAAACTACCTGATACACATGGGAGTGTAAATTGATACAACCATTTTGCAAAGCATTGAGGCAATATCTAGTGTAGTTAAAGATGCATATACTTAATGCCTCAGCAATTCAAATCTTAAATACACAGCTTGGAGAAAATCTCACACATGTGCCCAAGGAAATAGCTACGAGAATACTCATGGCAACCTTGTGCATGGTATAGGAATAAAATCAGAAAAAACAAACAAACAAACAAACAAAAACCAAGTTATTCACCAAAAGAAGAGAAAGGTATATTATAGTGTACTCATATAATGGAACATTATGTGACAATTAGAAGAAATATTGGGCAATATATTACCTGAGGGATGAAATAATCTGCACACCAAACCCCTGTGACATGCATTTTATCTAAATATTAAGAACAAACCTGCGCATGTATCCCTGAGCCTACAATAAAAGTTATAATAATAAAAAAAAGAGACCTGGTGCGGTGGCTCATACCTGTAATCCCAGCACTTTGGGAGGCCAAGGCAGGCAGATCACCTGAGGTCGGGAGTTTGGAATCAGGCTGACCAACATGGAGAAACCCCGTCTCTACTAAAAATACAAAATTAGCCAGGTGTGATAGTGCACACCTGTAATCCCAGCTACTCAGGAAGCTGAGTCAGGAGGATTGCTTGAACCCGGGAGGCGGAGGTTGCAG
>NW_012102699.1:2465561-2466216 GCF_000951045.1 Mandrillus leucophaeus
AACTCCACTACCCAAATTGAGCTACCCCAAAATATGTTCTTTCATTCTTTCTCCTGTGTATGTGTATGCATGTTACTTTAAAAGATGAGGCCAGGTGCAGTGGCTCATGCCCATAATCCCAGCACTTTGGGAGGCCAAGGAGGGTGGATTGCTTGAGGTCAGGCGTTCGAGACCAGCCTGGCCAACATGGTGAAACCTATCTCTACTAAAACTACAAAAATTAGCTGGGTATGGTGGCCTACACCTGTATTCCCAGCTGTCAGGTCTCTGAGCCTAACCCTGCACATATACATCCAGACGGCCTGAAGCAAGTGAAGAATTACAAAAGAAGTGAAAATGGCTGATTCCTGCCTTAACTGATGACATTACCTAGTGAAATTGCTTCTCCTGGCTCAGAAGCTACCCCACTGAGCACCTTGTGACCCCAGTCCCTGACTGCCAGAGAGCAACCCCCTTTGACTGTAATTTTCCACTACCTACCGAATTCCTATAAAACAGTCCCACCCCATCTCCCTTCGCGGACTGTCTTTTCGGACTCAGCCTGCCTGCACCCAGGTGAAATAAACAGTCTTGTTGCTCACACAAAGCCTGTTTAGTGGTCTCTTCACACGGACGTGCGTGACACCAGCTACTCAGCGGGCTGAGGCACAAGAAT
>NW_012102699.1:2468431-2482713 GCF_000951045.1 Mandrillus leucophaeus
AAAAAAAAAAAAAAAAAAAAGAATAGGCTACAGCTACATGATTCAAAGTAATGTATTTTGAAAATACAATGTTGGGTGAAGGGAATTTTTGACAATGGTTACCTTTCAGAGGATGAGGATGGTGGTGGGAGGAAAATACCACTGGGGAGGGGCACCAAGATTATTTAACTGGATCTGTAATATTCTATTTCTTTCTAAAAAGAAGCAAAAAAAAAAAAAAGCAAATTGCCAAAATATTAACATTTTCAAAATCAGTGATAGGTATTCATATTATTCTCATTTACTTTGTATTTAAAAGAGCTCATAAATTAAACAAATAACTTTATGTATATCTAATTGACCTGCCAAAAGAGCAATTGTAATGACTACTTGGTATTTTAGCTTAAGGAGCCAACATTTCTCCATTTCTCTCTCTCTCTCTTTTTTTAATGTTTTTAATGTGTGTTTTAATGTTTTTAATGTGTGTTGTTTGTTTGTTTGTTTTGTTTTGTTTTTGAGATAGAGGCTTGCTCTGTTGCCCAGTCTGGATTACAGTGGCATGATCTTGGCTCACTGCAACTTCCATCTCCTGGGTTCAAGCAATTCTCATGCTGCAGCCTCCCAACTATCTGGGACTGCAGGCATGCACCACCACGCCCAGCTAATTTTTGTGTTTTTAGTAGGGAAGGGGTTTCACCATGTTGGCCAGGGTGGTCTCGAACTCCTAGCCTCAAGTGATCTGCCCACCTTGGCCTCCTAAAGTGCTGGGATTACATGCCAAGAGCTAACATTTCTTAAACTAATCCTTTTAATTCTTATATCTAGGAAATTTATAATTTTTCACATGTATAACCTATGCTGTAATAAACATCTTTGACAACATTGATATTTCCATATCATTCATTCTCAAAAGTATAACTGATATGTCAAAGTGTATTCACTTTCTAAGGTTAATATTTATTGTCACATTTTTCTTCAGAAGGTAATACCAATTTATACCCCTGTCAGAAGTACATTACCCCTGGTCAAGCATGGTGGCTCACGCCTGTAATACTAGTGCTTTGGGAGGCCGAGGCGGGTGGATCGCTTGAGCCCAGGAGTTTGAGACCAGCCTGGGCAACTTGGTGAAACCCTGTCTCTACAAAAAATACAATAACTGAGCATGGGTGTGTACCCGCAGTGACTGAGGTAGGAGGATTGCTTGAGCCCAGAAGGTCAAGACTGCAGTGAGCCAAGATTGTGCCTCTACACTCCAGCCTGGGCAACACAGTGAGACCCTATCTAAAAAAAAAAAAAAAAAAAAAAAGGTGTTGGTAGAATTAGTGTCTCCTGAGGACTCTCTTCTTATCTTGCAGATGGCTGTCTTCTACCTGTGTCCTCAGATGGTCTTTTCTCTGTGTATGCTGGTGTTTAAATTTCTTTGTCATATAAGGATACCAGTCATTTTGGATTGGAGTCCACCCTAATGATCTCACTTTAACTAACACAGTCAATTCTGAGGAACTAGGGTTTAGGACTTTAACTTATGAATTTGGGGATGACATAAGTCAGCCCATAACAATGAATATTTATTCTTGTTTTGTTCTGTTTTTTTTAGATGGAGTCTCACTCTTGTTGCCCAGGCTGAAGTGCAATGACGTGATCTCAGCTCACTGCAACCTCCGCCTCCCGGGTTCAAGCGATTCTCTTGCCTCAGCCCTACCCTCTGCCACCCCTGAGTAGTTGGGATTACAGGTGCCCACCACCACATCTGGCTGATGTTTTGTAATTTTAATAGAGATGGGGTTTCGCTATATTGGCCAGGCTGGTCCCGAACTCCTGACCTCAGGTGATCCACCTGCCTTGGCCTCCCAAAGTGCTGGGATTACAGGCGTGAGCCACCACTCCCAGCCTGTTCTTAAATTTATTATCTAATTTAAGTTTTCTTTTCTTTTTTTTTTTGAGACACGATCTCTCTCTGTCACCCAGTCTGGAGTGTAGTGGCATGATCACAGTTCCCTGTAGCCTTGACCTCTTGGCCTCAAGTGATACTCCCACCTCAGCCTCCTGAGTAGCTGGGACTACAGGCATGCATCACCATGCCTGTCTAATTTTTGTAATTTTTGCAAAGACAGGGCTTCACCATGTTGCCCAGGCTGGTCTTGAACTCCTGGGCTCAAGTGATCCTCCTACATTGGCCTCCCAAAGGGCTAGAATAGAAACCACCATTGCAATATTATAACTGAGAAAATTATTACAGTGAAAGAGATCTGACCTAACCAACTCCATCTTCCTTTTAACCTCGAAGCTGTCCTTGTTCATTCCTGAGCGTAGGATGAACTAACTTTGGGGGGAACTTAAGTTTATAGTTTAATTTTGAAACAAAGGTGATAACAGCCCTTTCCCAAAACAAACCTCCTTCCTGCCTCAGGATTAGACTGCATTTGTAGGACTCACAAATTAGCCACAAGATTAGAAATTATGGTTTAGGAGTCATGCAGCTAGAGGCCACGAGATTCTGACCCTCCCCAAATTGCTCCTGGGGAAGCAATATCACTACTGTAAAACCTAAGATATTCTGAAATATTTTGCAGACCCTGCACTTGACGGATCAGCTGGCACCACCCAGATCAATCAACAGGTTCATCTGATCTTGTGGCCCCCCAGTCAAAAACTGACTCAGCGCAAGAGAACAGCTTCAACTCTCGATGATTTCATCTCTGACCCAACCAATCGGCACTCCTGACTCACTGGCTCTGACACACCAAATTGTCCTTAAAAACCCCCATCTCTGACTTTTCAGGGAGACTGATTTGAGTAATAATAAAACTCAGGTCTCCTATACAGCCAGCTCTGCATGAATTAAACTCTTTCTGTATTGCAATTCCCCTGTCTGGATAAATTGGCTCTGTCTAGGTAGCAGGCAACATGAACCCATTGGGCTGTTACATAAGCTTGGTCGTCCATTTTTTGAGTAAATAATAAGTATTTTAAAAATTAAATCAAGGCCGGGTGCAGTGGTTCATGCCTGTAATCCCAGCACTTTGGGAGGCCGAGTTGGGTGGATCACCTGAGGTCAGGAGTTCAAGACCAGCCTGGCCAACATGGTGAAATCCTGTCTCCACTAAAAGTACAAAAATTAGATGGGCGTGACGGTGGGTGCCTTTAATCCCAGCTACTCAGGAGGCTGAGGCAAGAGAATTGCTTGAACCTGGGAGGAGGAGTTTGCAGTGAGCCAAGATCGTGCCATTGCACTCCAGCCTGGGCAACAAGAGCAAAACTCCGTCTGAAAAAAAAAAATTAAATTAAAATACTATTCCTTACTAGCCTTTGGGTGATGTTTTTGATGTAAACTTTTGTGATGGTTCAATGTCTTTTTTATTTTTTATTTTTTTGACACGGAGTCTCGTTCTGTTGCCCAGGCTGGAGTGCAGTAGCATGATCTCAGCTCACTGCAACCTCTGCCTCCTGGGTTCAAGCGATTCTCCTGCCTCAGCCTCCCAAGTAGCTGGGACTACAGGCGCCTGCCACCACGCCTGGCTAATTTTTTGTATTTTTAGTAGAAACTGGGTTTCACTGTGTTAGCCAGGATGGTCTCAATCTCCTGACCTCGTGCTCCACCTGCCTTGGCCTCCCAAAGAGCTGGGATTACAGGCGTGAGCCACCACGCCCAGCCTCGATGTCCTTTTTTATGGAAAGTTCTAGACCAAATACATTTGTGTTGATTTTAGTTACAAGATGGCTCGTTTCATTTTTACTCTTTTCTGAGATGGGGTGAATGAATCATCTTTGTCTTAACGCCAATATGCAACTTTTGAACGTTCCATTTTAAATAGGGCACAAAAAGAGATTTAGTTATCTATCATCCAGTTTTAAATTACTCAGAGTGCTCTGTGAAACAGAAAGACTTTAAGGCCCAGGTCCTGTCTATCTATTTTTTTTCTTTTTTTTGAGATGAAAAGAGAGTTTATTTATTATAAACTTTTTGGGCTACCCCAAGATCCAGCCTTACCTGAAGTCCACCAGTCCACATTAATTGCTGTGCTATTATCCATTTATTGCCTCTCAGTTCCAAATTCATTCATTACTTCCTCTGTGAAAATGGACCTACGTCTTTTAAACATTATTCCTTTGCCTGTTGACATAATGTTAAGCTGTGTCAGTAGTGGAAGCTGGAGAGGCACTACAGGTAGAAGCAACTTTTTTCCCCCTAGTTCCAATGTGCATCCGAGGCAGGCTCCCGCTGCACAGACTGCTCCCCCAGGACCCAGGCCTTGGTTCCAGGTTCTGCTTAGCTTTTGAAAAATGCAAGGACTTTTAAAGTATTGAAATACTAGATACTTTTTATAAGATTTAACAAAATATTACAGTCTGATTTTTGCCTGTCTATGAGGATGGATATTCATTTCACTAGGAAGGCAAAGCAGCCTCTTCAATTCTTCCCCCACTGCTGCTGGCTTCTT
This sequence comes from Mandrillus leucophaeus, assembly GCF_000951045.1. Taxonomy (NCBI): domain Eukaryota; kingdom Metazoa; phylum Chordata; class Mammalia; order Primates; family Cercopithecidae; genus Mandrillus; species Mandrillus leucophaeus. The sequence continues at coordinate 2,472,853 of NW_012102699.1, forward strand.
AGCAACCATCGCAGTTCAGAAAATGTTTACACAGTCAATCGCTACACCTTTGATTCAAAGGCAAACCATTCTTTGTAATCTCTAGCATCTAGTTCTGAATGCAAAGTAGAAAGTATCATGTCAACAAATAGTTCTGATGTGGTAAATTTTACTGTGAATCAACCCTGTTCAGGGGGGAAAAGCAAGCCTTTGATCTAACAAATTATTTCAGATTGTATTTAGAAACACCAACAACAAAAATGACACTATCTCAATAAATTCCTTGCCATTCCACAGTGGAAATTTTAATGATGGCATCAAATCAATTTCACTTCTGTGGATTTTATCAAACTATGTCATAGCTTATATTATTCCTAGAAGAGTTGTTGAATCCCCATCTCATGGAAGCATGAGAAAAAAAATGTAACATCATCTGTTCCTTTCTCATTGCAGATCTGCAGAAAACATGCCATTTTGCAGTACAAATTAAGTGATTCTTTTATTCATTAAAATCTTGCCAAAACTGGTAACTGTGATGACTGACCTCTGTTTTAGTCTGTTTTGTGCTGTTATAACAGAATTCATGAGACTGGATAATTTAGAATAAACAGAAATTTATTGGCTTACAGTTTTGAGGACTAGGAAGTTCAAGGTCATGGGGCCAGCATCTTGCAAGGGCCTTCTTGTTGCATCATCCCATGGGGGAAAGTCAAAGGGACGGTGCAAGAGAGCAGGAGAATGAGCTCACAGTGTCAGCCTTTTTATAATTGGTATTAATTCATTCATGAAGTTGGAACCCTCATGACCAAAACACCTCCAATTAGGCCCCACTTCCCAACAGTGTTGCATCATTAGGGATTATGTTTCCAACACATGAACTTTGGGGAGACATTTGCTGTGGTAGCAACTGCCAAGGAAGAAAACATGATGACTAATGGCAAGGGTGATGGCAATGGTGGTGGTGATCGTGGACAACTCAGTTAGAAAAGTGTAGATGTTCCTTAGTTTACAATGGGGTTATGTCCTGCTAAACCCATCATAAATTGAAAATACCTTAAGTCAAAAATACATTTAATATGCCTAACCTGCTGACGATCATAGTTTAGCCTAGCCTAACTTAAATGTGCTCAGAATATTTATTATATTAGTCTACAATTGGGCAAAATCATTGAACACAACGGTTATTTTATAATAGTGTTGAATATCTCATGTAATTTATTGAATATTGTACTGAAAGTGAAAAACAGAATGGTTGGGCCAGGCATGGTGACTCATGCCTGTGATTCCAGCAATCTGGGAGGCTGAGGCAGGCAGATTGCTTGAGACCAGGAGTTTGAGATCAGCCTGGGCAACATGGAGAAACCTCATCTCTATAAAAAATACAAAAATTACCTGGGCATAGTGCCATGTACCTGTAGTTCCAGCTACTTTGGAGACTGAGGTGGGAGGATCACTTGAGCCCAGGAGGTCAAGGCTGCAGTGACTGCAGTGAGCCATAATCACACCACTGCACTCAAGCTTGGGTGATATAGCAAAACCTTGTCTCAAAAAAACAAAACAAAACAAAACAAAAAAAACCCAAAATGAAAACAAAAAACACCAGAATGGTTGTATGGGTACTCAAAGTATGGTTTCTACTGAATGCATGTCATTGTTTCACCATAATAAAGCCAAAACATTGTAAATAAAATTGACATAAATCAAGAACTATCTATCTGCATAGTGAATGGATGAAATCTACTGTAGATTAAGATGCTACTGCTGTGTGCCGTAGTTCACGCCTGTAATCCTGGCACTTTAGGAGGCTGAGGCAGGTGGATCTATTGAGCTCAGGAGTGCGAGACCAGCTTGGGCAACATGGCTGATATGGTTTGGTTGTGTTCCCACTCAAATTTCATCTTGAATTTTAATTCCCATAATCTCCACATGTTGTGGGAGGGACCCAGCGGGAGGCATTAATAATTGAATCATGGGGGCGGTTCCTCCCATGCTGTTCTCATGATAGTGAGAGCGTTCTCATGAAATCTGATGGTTTTTTAAACGTGTGGCATTTCCTCTTCTTGCTCTCATTCTCTCTCCTGTTGCCCTGTGAAGAGGTGTCTTCTGCCATTATTGTAAGTTTCCTGAGGCCTCTCCAACCATACAGAACTTGAGTCAATTAAACCCCTTTTCTTTATAAATTACCCAGTCCTGGGTATCTCTTCATAGCAGCCTAAGAATGAACTAACATAATGGCAAAACTCTGGCTCTACGAAAAACACAAAAATTTGTTGGGTGTGGTGGTGTGCATGTGTAGTCCCAGCTACTTGGGAGGCTGAGGCAGGAGAATTGTTTGAGCCCAGGAGGTGGAGGTTGCAGATTGCTGTGACTGAGCCATTGCACTCCACCCTGGATGACAGAGCGAGACCCTGTTAAAAAAAAAAAAAAACTACAAACACAGTTGAGTTGCCATCAATAAGACATTAAATTGTGTGGGTTGTTTTTTGTTGTTGTTGTGGGGTTTTTTTTTGTTTTTTGTTTTTTTTTTGAGACAATGTCTTGCTCTGTCATCCAGGCTGGAGTGCAATGGCTCCATCTCGGCTCATTCAGCCTCCCTCCTGGGTTCAAGCAATTCTGGTGCCTCAGCCTCCCTAGTAGCTGGGACTACAGGCACACGCCACCATGGTCAGCTAATTTTTGTATTTTTTTTAGTAGAGACGGGGTTTTACAATGTTGGCCAGGCTGATCTTAAACTCCTGACCTCGTGCGATCTGCCCGACTTGGCCTCCAAAAATGCTAGGATTACAGGCGTGAGCCACTGTGCCCAGCCAACATTTACTTGTTTGTAAAAATCCAAATACTGGCATTGTCCAGGAAAATCTAACAAGTTTATTTATAATTGTTATAAAGGTGAATTGCTGACACTTGTTTAATAAAACATTTTGATTTGCCTCAGTGCTTTATATTTCCACATTCATATTAACAATTCGCATGTAAGTAAAAATGGTAAAACTGTCAATATCTGATTTCTATCCCCTATTTTTCCACTTGCAATTATATACTTAGGTACTTTTTGACCCCACGAGGAAAAAATATTGAACATTCAAAACTACCACTAACAGGAAGATGAGAGTTTTTTTTGTTTGTTTGTTTTGAGAATGAAATGTTTCCTTTCATAGTGGATTCCTTTTTTTTTTTTTTTTTTTTTTTCCTTTTGAGATAGGGGCTTGCTCTGTCACCCAGGCTAGAATGCAGTGGTGTGATTTTAGCTCACTGCAATCTTGACCTTCTGGCCTCAAGCCATCCTCCTGCTTCAGCCTCCTAAGTACCTGGGACTACAAGTGCATGCCTCCAAGCCTGGCTATTTTTTTTTTTTTAATTTTTTTTTTTTAACTTTTAGTAGAGAAGAGGTCTCACTATGTTGCTTGGGCTGGTCTTAAACTCCTGAGCTCAATTTATCCTCCCGGCTCAGCCTCCCAAAGTGCTGGGATTACAGGTGTGAGCCACCACACCCAGGCATAGTGGATTCTTAAACACATTCTCAATCTATCTAGCATGGCAGCTGGATGTCTTTAGTCATACTTGGGCTGGGTGTGGTGGCTTGTGCCTGCAATCCCAGCTAAATGGGAGGCTGAGCCTGGAGAATTGCTTGAGCCCAGGAGTTCAAGACCAGACTGGGCAACATAGCAAGACCCTCTCTCTAAAAAAATTTTTTAATTAGCCTGGTCTGGTATTGGGTGTCTGTAATCCTGGCTTCTCGGAAGGCTGAGGGAGGAGGATTACTTGGCCCAGGAGTTCAAGGCTGCAGTGAGCTATGATCATGCCACTGCACTCCGCAAAATCTTGTCTCTAAAAATATAAATAAAAATGAAATATAAAAAGAAACAAAAAGACACTGTTACACATTTGATACAGATGGCACCCAGGGTGGAAGTCCCACATGAGAGACCACACTTGCTTTCTACAATAGACCTCACTTGCTTCCAATAGCTGTGCTCTGACAACACAAATCTGTTTTGAAGTCCTAAGCAATTTCTAATATCAGGTACTGGAATGAAAGTTTGCAAATCAGAAATTTGGTGGACTTTTGATAACATCTAATTTCATGGAGTGTCACAGGATCAAGCCTGTAATGCTGAGGTTTCTTCACTTCTCCAGTAGAGGGCGCACTCTTGGGAAAGGCATTTGTAGCCAGATGTTTTCTGGGACCAGTTTTGTGGGAGCCATGGTTACTAGCAGACACCTCCTTACTTACCTTCCTTCTTTGCTGGAGCTCAGCAAGATAGAGGTGCTGGTGTTAGAGAGTAGCAACTGTGTGGTGGCTGCTCAACTCATTTAGTAAATGTTGTTTTTAGACAGTACATTTTATGTCAGGATTCAATTTGTAAGTCACAATGTAGCAGTATGATCTGTACCACTGCTCCAGAGGGAAACATTGCTTTATATTTTTTCTTTCCCTTTTTCTTTCTTTTTAATTTTTCTGAGAGAGGGTCTCAATTTGTCCCCCAGGCTGGAGTGTAGTGGCATGATATTGGCTCACTGCAGCCTAGACATCTTGGGCTCAAGGAATCCTCTCATCTCAACCTCCTGAGTAGCTGGGACTACAGCCACACCCCATGCCTGGCTAATTTTTGTAGAGACAGGGGTCTCGCCATGGGGCTCAGGTGGTTTTGAACCCCTGGGGTCAAGCAATCCTCCCACCTTGGCCTCCCAAAGTGCTGGAATTACAAACAAACTATGCCCAGCTTACACTTTAAATCATTTATTTTCCATTTATTTTATCAACCAATATGTATTTAGTAACAACCCTGCGCCAGACAAGGTGTTAGCTCTGGTGATCCAGTAATGAACATGGACAAAGTCTATTGTCATGGAGTGTATATTCTGGAGCGGATATTGTGACAGCCAATAATCATGTAAATAAGATGGTGATGATTGGGATGGGGGCTATAAGGGATTAAGCACTGAGAATCAAAAGAGAGAATGACTATAGATGTTATACAGACCATGCAGCAGTATAGAAGGCAATGTTGGGGCTCAGAAAAATGATACCCCAAAATATGGTGTTCTGGTATGCTGAAATAAAAGCAGCAGCCTCAAGGTCTCTCTGACCCCACCCTCCAGCCTCCAACAACACTTTGTCTCTCCTAAGGCACAGGATGAGGCTCTTCTCTGATATTCCCTTATCACCTTTAAGACTGGACCCACAAAGAAAACACAATTGTCTTCCATCCCCTCTCTGAAATCTCCTTACCTATCACAGAAAAGGAGATGAATTTTTTCACAAAACAATGTCTGCCTTTCAGACTCATTCAAATTCTAAAGAGAATAATTTAGAAATTAATTCCTGTCTCCCAGGTTCATTCATTTCCCCTAAGAATCATTTACTACCCCTCAAAATTGTTACACCCTCATCCCCTCTTCTCCTGTGAACAAGAGTATGTAAGCAACTGGACCTCATTTGGGTTATTGGGTAATCCTCCTCCTGCAATTCCCTCATGTTCGTGCATGTTAAATAAATTTTGTATGCCTTTTTCTGCTTTTTAATCTGCCTTTTGTAAACCACAAATAAAATTGTAAGGCCCCGCAACCAACCATCTGAATAGACCCCCTCCTCTCAGCCAGGCCACTCCAACATTAACCTGAAAGCCTGGTTCAAGCCACGACAGGAAGAGAGGGTGGCACATGCCTCATTATACCCTCCTCCCTTTTAGAATTCTGAAAAAGCTGACCAGCATGTACCATCAACACAGATTTTAAGTCTAATAAGAAACACTTACAATCGATTCTCTCCAAAGTCTGCTACCTGGAGTTTTTCTTGGCATGATAAAACTTTGGTTTCCACAACCTCTTATTGCAACCCAAATATTCCTTTCTATTGATAGTAGTTATTTCAACCAATTGCCAATCTAAAATATTTTAAATCTACCTATAACCTGGAACCCCCTCCTCCCCTCTCTGCCCACTTGGAGTTGTCCCACCTTTCTGGACTGAACCAATGTATACCTCACATGTATTTGATGTCTCATGTCTCCCTAAAATATATAAAACTAGGCTGTATGCCAACCACTTTGGCACATGTTCTCAGGGTCTCCTGAGGGCTGTGTCATGGGCTGTGATCACTTATATTTGGCTCAGAATAAATCTCTTCAAATATTTTTAAAAGTTTCACTCTTTTCATCAACAATTTTCAACAAACCCTTAACAGGATGATGGAAGCTTTCCCTTGGCCCCTCTACAATCATATAGGTGGGTGATGTGTGAGATTTGCAATGATCTTACTGGGGTTCTATGAGTTGCTGAGAAATTACTGAAGAAATTAATAGCCCACAAAAGTGATGTGAAAATTATTTTAAACTGAAAATGCCTGTACAACCAGCAGCTACAGAAATAAACATTATCCAAACTTAAGCAGGGCCTCCTGAAACTACAGATGCCATTGACTCCCCCATCCACCAAAGGAGTTTCCTGTTTGAATTCACTGAAGTGTGAATTCAGCCATCTATTAACATCAGAAAAGCCCACAGTATCTTTCATTCTTCCCCTTTGAAGTTTTAACCCCTCCCGGTTTTGTTCAGTTGACATAAAAACATTTACCTCTAGCTATTTATGTGGTTATTCCTTACTGAGTAATGAGTACATGTATAAATAATTCTTGTTCTTTTTTCTGTTCATCTGTCTATTGTCAGTTAATCTTCAGGCCCCCAAGCAATTGAAACTTAGTGGGTAGAGGAAAAATTTTCCTTCCAACATTACACTGTGATACATACTCAGGTGGGTAAAAAAAAGACTAGGGCACATTTTGTTGAATATTTGTCATACTTCATCTACTGCAGAGATGGCATTTTTATATCCATATACCTCATTTGCTAACTCCCTGCATTATAACCTCTGAATTGTAATTTGAAGAAGTTGCTAAGGTAGGATTACATTTATTTCACCCATAGTTATTAAAGCAAATAATTTCATGAGCTTCATAAATAACTTTATAAATTATTTCAAAGAAAACAATTTCTTACCTCGTTGTTTAGATTTAAGGCAGATAAAGGACACATTTTTTATTTTTATCATATCTTCTTTTTTTTTTTTTTTTTTTTTTTTTGAGACAGAATCTGGCTCTGTTGCCTAGGCTGGAGTGTGGCACAATCTTGGCTCACTGCAACCTCCATCTCCCAGGTTCAAGTGATTCTCGTGCCTCAGCCTCCTGAGTAGCTGAAATTACAGGTGCCCACCACTACACCCAGCTAATTTTTTGTGTTTTTAGTAGAGACAGGGTTTCACCATGGTGTCCAGGCTGGTCTTGAACTCCTGACTTCAAGTGATCCACCTGCCTCAGCCTCTCAAAGCGCTGGGATTACAGGTGCAAGCCACTGCACCCAGCCAGATCATATCTTCTTAATTCCTAAGTATCACAAAAAAGCTTTTTCATCTTATTCAAAACTTAAAATTAAAAGAAGAATTTATGCCATAGTGTTAGTTAAATACATAGTGAGACTGGAGAGTTCCATGGATCCCTTCATGGGACTCACAACAGGGGTGTGGCTTGCTTACTCGGCCCCCTATTCAAACCCCTTGCAGTAGGGGGAGCATGTAGGCAAGCAGGTGCCAAGGCTGGGGCAAGTGCTTTTGGGCTCTGGCCCTACAGCAGCATCTAGGGGTGTGTTAAAATTAATGCTCTTTTAGCAGTTGCCATTCATGGATGGCTAAGTGTTAACTGACTCAGAGAGTCAGCATGACAGCCTTTTACTCCCTGCCCTCTTGGTACCCAGGTCCTTGTCCGGCATCCAGGAAGAATCAGGTCACAGGGACTTGAAGGATGGTGAATGCAGCAGAGGTTTTATTGAGCGAAGGAGGTGGCTCTTAGTGGGATGGGAAGCTGGAAAGGGGATGGAGTGGGAAGATAATCTTCCCCTGCAGTTTGGCCATCCCCGGTCAAACTCATCTCTACATTCAGATGCTTCTTCTCTTCTCTCCTTCTCTGCCATGCCACTCTGCTTGTCTGTAAGTGGAATTTGAGGTTTTTATGGGTATGGGATGGAAGGTATGATGGGCCAGAGCAGTTTTGGAAAAAGCAACATTGGAGTGGGAAAACAGGAATGTGAAGTTCTTATTTAGTGCTGTGGGCCCAGGCTTGTGGGTGGGGCCTTTGCCAGGGAACTGCCCTCTTCTATTCAGTATTTCCCTGCCTCCTGTCCATATCAATAATACTTGGCTACTGCTTCAGCCCCTGTGATTACCAGGAAGCATGAGAGCAATCTTGGCAGCAGAATAAAAAAACACTGAATAATGATTTGTGGGCACACCATACAAAATCACAATGGAAAGACAAACAGGAAGTCTCAGGGTTTTAGGTTTTTCTTGTGTTTCTGGGGATAGAGGGGGCCCAAGCATTGTGTAATTCATTGTCAATAACTTCCTTTGTGAATTCTACATGTGGAAGATCTGTTTCACATGTGCTTTGGCATTGAATAGTTATTTTATTGATGCTTTGTTAAAACAAAGAATCCCATTTTATATCTGGTTATGTAAATAGAAAACTGTACACACTGCCCTACTCTTGCTTTTCATGGGAAGGGAAATGGCTTTCCTCTACCCTTCTAGGTTCTTTGGTTAGGCCATGAATTAAATTGACAGATGATAAATTAACAGAGAAAAACCATCTTAATTACATATGTATGCATAGGACTCTGACGAATATGTGAGACTTAATTCCAGCTCCCACTAGGCATCCTGTCCCACCTAAGGTGGGGGAAAAATCCAAGAGGCAGAGACAATTTGTGAAGTTCACCCTCAAGGTCAGGTGTGGTGGCTCACACCTATAATCCCAATACTTAGCAAGGCTGAGATAGGTGGATTGCTTGAGCCCAGGAATTCAAGACCAGCCTGAGCAACATGGTGAAACTCTGTCTCCACAAGAAATACAAAAATTAGCCAGGTATGGTGGTGTGTGCCTGTCTACACAGGAGGCTGAGGTGGAAGTATCACCTGAGCCTAGCAAATCAAGGCTGCAGTAAGCCATGATCACGCCACTGCACTCCAGCCTGGGCAACAGAATGAGACCCTGTCTCAAGGAAAAAAAAAAAAAAGTTCACAGTTAAAGGGCACATAAAGGCTAACTAAAGGACTAAGACCTAATTATAATGCCAGAGGCATTTAAAGGAGAGCAACTCCACCTTGAATAGGGGCTAGGTGAAATAAAGCTCAGACCTGCTTGGCTGCCATCCCAGGAGGTTAGGCATTCTTAGTCACAGGGTAAGACTGGAGGTCAACAGGACTGGTATCACAAGTCAGAGGTTGTAAAGACCCTACTGATGAAACAGGATGTGGTAAAGAAGCCAGCCAAAACCCACTGAAACAAAGATGGAGATGAAAGTGACCTCTGGTTATCCTCACTTCTCACTATACGCTAGTTATAATGAATTAGCATGCTGAAAGACACGCCTACTAGCACCATGACAAATGCCATGGCAACTTCTGGAAATCACCCTGCATGTTCTAAAAAGGGGAGAGACCCTCAGTTTCTGGAACTCCCCACCCTTTTTCTGGAAAACTCATGAATAATCTACTCTTTGTTTATCATATAATCAAGAAATAACCATAAAAATAGACAACCAGCAGCCCTCTGGGTGCAGTGGCTCACGCCTGTAATCCCAGCACTTTGCGAGGCCGAGGCGGGTGGACCACGAGGTCAGGAGATCGAGACCATCCTGGTTAACACGGTGAAACCCCGTCTCTACTAAAAATACAAAAAATTAGCCGGGTGTGGTGGTTGGCGCCTGTAGTCCCAGCTACTCGGGAGGCTGAGGCGGGAGAATGGTATGAACCCAGGAGGCGGGGCTTGCAGTGAGCCAAGATTGTACCACTGCACTCCAGCCTGGGTGACAGAGCGAGACTCCATCTCAA
>NW_012102699.1:2482763-2490019 GCF_000951045.1 Mandrillus leucophaeus
AAAAAAAAAAAAAAAAAAAAAGAAGAAATATCTTGAAAGAAGCCACAGGAAAAAACACTTTACCTATAGAGGAGAAACATAAAATTTACATCCAACTTCTCCTCAGAAACCACACAAGCAAGAAGAGTGTTCTATTTTTCTATAATTTCATCTTAACGTCTCTTTCTGGAGAATGGCAGTAAATTCCTGTCCTCTCTCACATGGCTTCAGGAGATTTGGTTGTGAATGTTTACAATGTGTCTTTCATGAGATATTTCTTTAGCCTGACAAAGCCAGATGTCTAAGTGTCTGACCTGTGTCCAGGTGTCCCACTCACAGGAAACTTGTTTATAGTGGCAGATGTCCTTATGGCTCTTGTCTGACCTGTGTCCAGCTTATTTCTACCAAGATAGCCATTCTTTAGGAGAGCCCTGGCCAGGAAAGAAGTTAGGTTTAGATGTGTCATTCAGGTGAGACACAAAGGAAGTAATTCAAACAAAACATGAAATAACACAAGCAGTATATTACTTTCAGATCCCAGAAAGAAAACAGCAGCATGCCCCATGGGGCCAACAGGAAGTAGGGAGCTATTTGGGACATGTACACTCAATCAGCAGGCAAGAAGCAAGAGAGAGAATGAGGAACCCATGGGTTGAAGCCTTTACTGGGGTCTAGGGCGTTATCCAGGCAGGTTTCCATCAGGAAGTTCTAATTAGTGGGTTTAGACGAAGTAGATACAAGTTCATGAAATCATGCTGTGACTGAAAAGTGGTCACTGTGGCATATCTGCACAGTAGGGGGTTCAGCAAGGTGAGTCAAGTAGGTTGTATCTAGCTGTCTGATAGGGAGGTGGTCACCAGGAAGCAGTCGTATAAAGCAGATATCTGGATCAACCACACTGAGGAACTGGAATGAAGTAGAGAACCGGAACCTGTGTCAAGGGTGACTAAGCCCTGCTTCCAATATGAGAAAATTAAACCTATGTTCAAAATGGATGCTGAGGCAACATAAAATTGTAAGAAATTACTACAAAGAGAGTCAAGTGAAATATTTAAAGTGGTGAGAGAAAGAAACTACCAACTAGAATTGTGTATCCTGTGAAATTATTCTTCAAAAGTGAAGTAGAAATAAAGACTTTCTGAGACCAACAAACACTAAGGAAATTTGTTGCTAGTAGACCTGCCTTGTAAGAAATATTAAGGAAATTCTTCACATAGAAGAAAAATAATATAGTTCAGGAATGTGGATCTACATATAGAAAGATAGAGTATTAGAGAAGAATAAGTAAAGGTAAATAAAAACTTTAAAAATGTTTAATTGGTCTAACATAACACTTTGTTTCAAACAATAATGGCAAAATGTATTTGATTGGATGTATATACATACACTTATGCTTATGGATGCTTTTGTTCACTAAGAAAATATAAGCATTTATTAAGTGAAATGAACTACACAATAATACCAGGGACAGGAGGGAAGGCTTAAAAATATTTTGTTATCATAAAGTACTTGCAGTACCTGTAAAGTAGTATAGTGTTAATTGAAAGTGGACTTCAGTTAGTTGTAAACGTATATCGCAAACTGTATAGCAACCAAAAAATTATTTTTTAAAAGAAGCATAATTGGCCAGGCATGGTGGCTCATGCCTGTAATCCCAGCACTTTGGGAGGTCAAAGTGGGCAGATCACTGGAGGCCAGGAGTTTGAGAACAGCCTGGCCAACATGGTGAAACCTTGTCTCTACTAAAAATACAAAAATTAGCTGGGTGTGGAGCCATATGCCTGTAATCCCAGCTACTCAGGAAGCTGAGGTAGGAGAATCGCTTGAACCCAAGAGGTGGAGGTTGCAGTGAGCCAAGATTATGACACTGCACTCCAGCCTGGCCACAGAGCAAGACTCTGTTTAAAAAAAAAAAAAAAAAAAAAGTATAATTGATGTGTTAAGAAAGGAGAGAAAATGAAATCATATAAAATACTCAATTAAAATCACAAATGGGCTGAGTGCCTTGGCTCACACTTACAATCCCAGCACTTTGGGAGGCTGAGGCAGGCAGATGGCTTGAGCCCAGGATTTCAAGACCAGCCTGGGCAACATAGCAAGATACCATCTCTACAAAACATACAAAAACTAGCCACACATGGTGGCATACGTGTGTAGTTTCAGCTATGTGGAAGGCTGAGGCAGGAGGATCACTTGAGCTCAGGACGTTAAGGCTGCAGTAAGCCATGATTATGCCACTGCACTTCAGCCTGGGCAACAGAGTGTGACCCTGACTCAAAATATAATAATAAAAAATTTTAAAAACAAACAAATAAAAAAAACCAAAATGGCAGGGAAAAAGTGGAAGTCAAAAACAGGAACAAGGAATAAAGACAATGAATAGAAAAGAGTAACAAATATTATAAATATTCATCCATTTATATCAATAATCACTTTAATATCAATGGTCTAAATACACCAATTAAAATACAGAGATTGTCAGAGTGGATTAAAAAACAAGACTCAACTATATGTTGTTTATGTAGAAACCCAGATTAAATGTAAAGACATATATAGATTAAAAGTAAAGGGATGGAGAAAGATATTCCATGCTAACACTAATCAAAAGGGAGTGGGAGCAGTTATATTAATTTCAAACAGAGCAGACATCAGAGTAAGGAAAATTATCAGGGATAAAGCATGGCATTACATAATGGATAAAGGGCTCAATTTTCAAGAAGACGTAACAATCCACAGTGTATATATGCCTAACAACAAAGTTTTAAAATATGCGAGGCAAAAACGGATAGGAATACAATGAGAAACACATGAATCCACTGTTACACTTGGAGACTACAGTAACTCTCTAACAGAACTCAACAGCATCATCAATGGGGTATAATTGACATTTCTAGACTGTTTTACCCAACAACAGCAGAATACACATTCTTCTCAGACTCAAATGGAACATATACCAAGATAGATAACATTCTGGGTCCTAAAACACACCTTAAAAAATGTTATTAGTTGTTTATTTTTTAAAACTTTTTTTATTATTTAAAAATAGAGACGAGGTCTTGCTATGTTGCCCAGGCTGGTCTTGAACTCCTGGGCTCAAATAATCTGCCTGCCTTGGCCTCCCACAGTGCTGGGATGACAGGCATGAGCCACCACACCCACTCTTAACAAATTTTAATTAATTAATTAATTAATTAATTAATGCTTTTGAAGGGAGTTTCGCTCATCACCCAGGCTAGAATGTAATGGCGTGATCTCAGCTCACTGCAACCTCTGCCTCCTGGGTTCAAGCGATTCTCCTGCCTCAGCCTCCTGAGTACCTGGGATTACAGGTGCTTGCCACTGTGACCAGCTAATTTTTGTATTTTTAGTAGAGACAGGGTTTCACCATGTTGGCCAGGCTGGTCTCCAACTCTTGACCTCAGGTGACCCACCTACCTCTGCCTTCCAAAGTGCTGAGATTACAGGCATGAGCCATCATGCCCAGCCCAAATTTTAAAGATTATAAATCATCCAATATAATATTTCAGGTCACAATGGAATTAAACTAGAAACTAGTAACAGAAAGATAGCTAGAAAATCCCAAAATACTTGGAAATTAAACCACACTCTAACACATTGGTCAAAGAAGAAATCCCAAGAAAAATTTTAAAATATTTTGAAGTAAAATAAAACCACAACTTATTAAAATGTGTGGATACAGTGAAAATAGTACTTAGAGGGAAATTTAAGGCATTGAATGCATATATTGGATAGGAAAAAATATCTAAAATCAGTCATCTAAGCTTCCACTTTAGGAAACTAGAAAAAAAAGGGGGGACCAAATTAAATCCCAAGCAAGCAGAAGAAAAGATATAATAAAAATTAGACCAGAAATCAATAAAAATCAGCTGAGTGTGGTGGCCCATGCCTGCAATCCCAGCACTTTGGGAGGCCGAGGCAGGTGGATCACCTGAGGTCAGGAGTTCGAGACCAGCCAGGCAATGGGGTAAAACACCATCTCTACTATAAAAACAAAAATTAGCAGGGCATGGTGGCATGTGCCTGTAATCCCAGCTACTCTGGAGGCTAAGGCACGAGAATCACTTGAACCTGGGAGGCGGAGGTTACAGTGAGCCGAGACTGTGCCACTGCACTCCGGCCTGGGCGATAGAGCAAGACTCTGTTCACCTCCCCTGATTCCCAAAAAAGAAATCAATAAAAATAAAAACAATAAAGAAAATAAATGAAACTAGATGCCGTTTCTTTGATAAAATCAATAAGCCTCTAGCCAGGCTAGCCAAGAAAAAGAGAGACATACAAGTTACTAATATCAGAAATGAGAGAGGGGACATCACTACAAATCCTGTGAACACTACAAGGATCATAAAGAAATAAGAAACTCTATATGTCCACAAATATGATAATTTAAGTAAAATAGGCTAATTCCTTAAAGACACATTTGCCAAAACTCACACAGAAGAAATATACATTCTGAATAAGTCTGTATTTATTAAAGAAATTGAATCAATTATAACCTTCGAAAACAAAAAACATCAGGCCCAGATAAATTCACCAGTGAATTCTTCTAAATATTTAAGAAATAAATTGTATTCACTTTCTACAATCTCTTTCAGAAAACAGAAGTAGAGAGGCCAGGCGTGGTGGCCCACACCTGTAATCCCAGTACTTTTGAGACTGAGGTGGGTGGATCACTTCAGGTCAGGAGTTTAAGAGCAGCCTGGCCAACATGGTGAAACCACATCTCTGCTAAAAATTACGAAAATTAGCTGGGTGTCGTGGCATATGCCTCTAATCCCAGCTACTTGGGAGGCTGAGGCAGGAGAATCAACCTGGGAGGCAGAGACTGTAGTGAGCCAAGATAGCACCACTCAACACTCTAGCCTGGGTGACACAGCGAGACTCCGTCGTAAAAAAAAAAAAAAAAAAAAAAAAGAAAGAAAGAAGAAAAGAAAATAGGAGCAGACGAAATGGTTTCCAACTCATTCTATGAGGCCAGCATTATCCTAATACCAAAATCAAAGATATTTCAAGAAAACTACAGACCAGTATCTCTCATGAACATAGATGCAAAAATTCTCAATATTAGCAAGTTAAATCCAACAATGCGTAAAAAGATCCTTTGAACTGAAGCTGCAAGAAAAAAAATTATATACATGACCAAGGAAATTTATTCCCAGTATGTAAGCCTGGTTCAACATTTGAAAATTAATGATTTAATAATTCATCATTTCAACAGACTAAAAAAGAAAAAACGTGATCATATTAATAGATGCAGAACAATTATTTGACAAAAACAATACCCATTCATGACAAAAACTCAGGAAATAAGGAATAAAGGGGAACTTTTTCAGTAGAATAAAGAACGTTTACAAAAATACCCCACAGCTAATGATGAAAAATTAGAAGCTTTCCCAGAGCAGGAGCAAGTCAAAGATTTCCCCTCTTACTACTCCCTATCAAAATCATACTTGGAAGTTCTAACTAATGCAGTAAGAAAAGAAATAGAAATAAAAGGTATGCAGATTGAGAAGGAAGAAATAAAGCTGTCTTTGTTTGCAGATGACATGAACGTTTATGTAGAAAATCCGTAAGAATCAACCACTACAACAAAAAATTCCTGGAACTAATAAGTAAGTATAGCAAGGTTGCAGGATACAAGATTAATATACAAAATTTGATTCCTTTCTGGTATATCAGCAATTAACCAGTGGAATTAGAAATTTAAAACATAATATGAATACCATTTATATTAACACCCCAAAATATGGAATACTTAAGTATCAATCTAACAAAATACGTGCAAGATCTATATGAGAAAAACTACAAAACTCTGATGAAATAAAGAAGAGCTAAAGAAATGAAGAGGTATTCCATGTTCAAGGATTGGAAGATTCAATATTGTTAAGATGTCCATTCTTCTCAATGCAATCTATAGATTCAACACAATACCAACCAAATTCCCAGCAAGTTATTTTGTGATACTGACAAACTGATTCTTAAGTTTATATGGAGACACAAAAGACCCAGAATAGCCAACATAATCATGCATGAGTGTTAGTCAGAGGACTGACACTACCTGACTTCAGGATTTACTATAAAGCTACAGGATTTACTATGAAGTAATCAAGACTTAGTAGTGTTGATGAAAGAGTGGACAAACAGATCAATGGAACAGAACAGAGCAGCAGATATAGACTCAAATAAATATAGTGAATTGATCTTTCACAAAGGAGCAAAGGAGAAAATGGACAAGAGTCTGTTCAGGAAATGCTGCGGGAACAACTGTACATCTACATGCAGGAGAAAAAAAAAGAATGTAGACATAGACCTTGTACTCATCCCCAAAATTAGTTCAAAATGAGAAAAATAGCTATTTTAATATACAAACGCTATTTTAGAAATCTGAAGTGTAAATACAGCGCAGTACAGTGTGGCAATAGAGAACACTGACCCAGAAACTAAAAAAAAAAAAAAAAGTAACTCAAAATGGATCATTTTGTAAAATGCAAAACTATACAATTCCTAGAAGATAACACAGGAGAAAATCTAGATGACCTTGTGTATGGGAATGACTTTTTACTTTATTTTTTTGAGATGGCGTCTCGCTCTGCTGCCCAGGCTGAAGTGCAGAGGCACAATCTCAGCTCACTGCAACCTCTGCCTTTGGGGTTCAAATGATTCTGGCACCTCAGCCTCCTGAGTAGCTGGAATTACAGGTGTGTACCACCATGCCCAGCTAATTATTGTATTTTTAATAGAAACTGGATTTTGCCATGTTGGTCAGGCTGGTCTCGAACTCCTGGTCTCAAGTGATTCACCCAGCTCAGCCACCCAGAGTGCTGGGGTTACAGGCATGAGTCACTGTGCCTGGCCAGAACTCTTAAAACTCAACAAGAAGAAAGTGAACAACGTGATGATTTTTTCTTTTTTTCAGATGGAGTCTTGCTCTGTTGCCCAGGCTGGAGCAAAGTGGTACAATCTTGCCTCACTGCAACCTCTGCCTCCCGAGTTCAAGCAATTCTCCTGCCTTAGCCTCCTGAGTAGCTGAGACTACAGGTGCACACCACCACGCCTGGCTAATTTTTGTATTTTTAGTAGAGAAAGAGTTTCACCATATTGATCAGGCTGGTCTTGAACTGCTGACCTTGTGACTCTCCCGCCTTGGCCTCCCAAAATGCTGGGATTACAGCCTTGAGCCACCGCGCCTGGCCGATTTGTTCTTTTTTCTTTTTCATTTTTTCTTTTCTTTTCTTTCTTTCTTTCTTTTTTCTTTCTTT
>NW_012102699.1:2490069-2497910 GCF_000951045.1 Mandrillus leucophaeus
TTTTTTTTTTTTTTTGAGACAGGGTCTTGCTCTGTTGCTTAGGCTGGAGTGCAGTGGCACAATCATGGCTTACTGTAGCCTTGATCTCCCAGGCTCAAGTGATCTTTCTACCTCAGCTTCCCAAGTAGCTGGAACTACAGGCATGCATCACCCATGCCCAGCTAATTTTTAAAATATTTTTTTGTAGATATAGGGTCTCACTATGTTGCCCAGGCTGTCTTGAACTCCTGGGCTCAAGCAGTCCTCCCACCTTGGCCTCCCAAAGTGCTGGGATGAGCCACTGCAACTGGTCTGATGTTTTTAAATGAGCAAAAGACCTGAACAGACACTTCACCAAAGATGATATACAGATGGCAAGTAAGCATATGAAAAGATGCTCCACATCATATGCCATCAGAGAAATGCAAATTACTACTATAGGCCTATTGGAAGGTCCCAAATCCAGAACACTGATGACACCAAATGCTGGCAAGGATGTGCAGCAACAGGAGCTCTCCTTCATTGCTGGTGGAAATGGAAAATGGTGTAGTCATTGTGTTATACAGCTTGGCAGTTTCCTATAAAACTAAAGATACTCTTACCATATGATCCAGCAATTGTATTCTTTGGTATTTACCCAAATTAGTTGAAAACATATTCACACAAGCACCTACAGATTGATGTTTAGAGCAGCTATATTCAGAATTGCCAAAACTTGGAAGCAATCAAGACGTCCTTGAATAGGAAAATAGACTGTGATACATACAGACAATGGAATATTATTCTATACTAAAAGTAAATGAGCCATCAAGCCATGAAGATGTGGAGGAACCTTAACTGCATATTTTTAAGTGAAAGAAGCCAGTCTGAAAACGCTACATCCTTTATAATTCCAACTATATGTCACTGTGGAAAGAGCAAAACTATGAAGAGAGTAAAAAGATCAATGGTTGTCAAGGATTAGGGGTGAGGGAGGGATGAATAAGCAAAGCACAGAGGATTTTTAAGGCAGTGAAAATACTTTGTATGATATGATAATAGTGGATACAGGTCAGTATTCCTTTGTCCAAACCCATAGAATGTGTAACTCCAAGAGTGAACTCTCATGTAAATTACAGACTTGGGGTGATAATGCGTCAATGTAGGTATATCAGTTGTAATATGTACATTCTAGTGCCTAGTGGAGGATGTCTATACTGAGGGAGGCTGTGTGTGTGTGTGTTGAAGGTCAGGAAGTATATGGGAACTTTCTGTACTTCTCAATTTTTCTGTGAACCTGAAACTGCTTTTTAAAAAAAGTCTATTTAAAGGAAAAAAGTATTGGCAAAACGGAGCTCACTAGCTGGTTTGACTATTTTTGTAGAACAAACCACCTCAAAATTTGATGACTTGGGTTGGGTCTGGTGGCTCATGCCTGTAATCTCAGCACTTTGGGAGACTGAGGTGGGCGGATCATCTGAGGCCAGGAGTTAGAGACCAGCCTGGTCAACATGGTAAAACCCCATCTCTAGAAATAAATACAAAAATTAGCCAGGCGTGGTGGTGTGTGCCTGTGATCCCAGCTACTCCGGAGGCTGAGGCAAGAGAATCTTGAACTTGGAAGGTGGAGATTGCAGAGAGCTGAGGTCACGCCACTGCTCTCCAGCCTGGGCCACAGAGCAAGACTCTGTTTAAGAAAAAAAAAAAAAAAAAAAAAAAAAAAACCAAACAACAACAACAAAAAACTGATGACTTAAAATAATCCATTATTTCAAATTATTTTCTGGTTTGCCTGGGGCTCACCTGTGTGGTATTTCTTCCGGGAGCTCATTTGAGACTGAAATGGCCAGGATACTTCAGGCCTCTCTTCATATCTCTTTCTCTAGAAGGGTAGCTGGACTTATATCATGCCCAGCTTCTAACAGAGAGCGTTCAAAGCCTATCACAGAGTTGCTGCAGATCTCTGTAAGTACACCTCTGAAGTTACGCGATATCACTTCTGCCAAATTTTATTGGTCAAATTTCACAATCAGGTCAGTTTTAATGGGGAGAGGAAATGGGCTTCCCCCTCTCAATAAAAGGAGTGAAAAAGTATTTGCAAGCATTTTTAATTTACCCTACTATTTTTTATTCAACTGGTAATAATTTTCCAATCTGTACCACCCACCCATGATACACTTTTGTTTTTCATCTTCTAAATATATAGTCCATGCTGACGGCTCGGCAGATTAGACCAATTTTCTACGTAACTGTATTATTTTATATATTGGACAGAAAAAATTTCTAAAATTAAAAAAAGTTCCTAAAATGTTATATCGCCATTGTGAGAAAAAAGGAGGAAAACACCAGTAATTTTGAAGACAAACTGAAATAATTAAATATGTAATTACTGTTGGTAACACCTATATTTTTGCCATGGCGGTCACATGCCAAAGGTATCATGAATTTGAAAGAACACAAGTCAGACACCTGTCATGGACACTAAAGAATGATTAACTTCACAATCAGTAAATCCTGCCTTAAAAGGGGTATTATTCTGAACGGAGATGAAGTTCATCTCCAGAATCTCAGACGTATTTACTCATTATTATGAAAAGAGTCCAGTGTCCTAGAAAGTTTTTCTTCTCTCTCGTCCCAGAAATTTTTAGCATCTTTATCTCCTATACCATCATTGCACCAAATGTATAATAAAAAACATTTTTTTAAATGGGAAAGAAGACTGAATTCTTCTATCTATAATTCTAGGTGCTATTCTCCTTTTTCTCTTTCTCCATTTTATTCTTCTATAGTGAAATATATATATATATTCAAAGGAAGCACCAAAAAACATTAACTTTCCAAATTAAGACAGTCTTTTTATCTTTTGTGACTGAGGAAGAAGATAGAATGCAACAACCATGCTTCACCAAAGAACCAAATTCAAGCACATGAAGCAATGAGCAAGCCAAACATTTCTGAGTACAGAATCCTCCCGTGTCTAGCACAGGGCCTGATGAACCTCATTCCCTAACTTTCATTTTTCATTTGCAGTTCTTACTTCACGTGTCACCGCAGTTCTAGGTTCATGTCAGTAAAAAGCAAAATTGTAATATGCCACCTTGTGGATGCATGAGGAATGAAATTCTTGTAGTGCTTTTGATTTTGGTCATGAGAATTTAACATTGTATTTGCATAGTTTTTCCCCCGTAATACAAGCAATTTTTGCTCATTGTAAAAACAAAAAACAAAAATAAAAAAGCTATATGGGAAATACACAAGGAACAGTAGGTACTCAAATATTTATGGAGTATAGATTTTTAAAAATTAGTAATCATCACACCCTTGATTTGGAGTGGACCCCATTAAAGCAGCCAGTGAATGAATGGATGAAGGAAGGAATACCTTTTTCTAAAACATTTGATATTTTAGGTAAGCTCTTGGTTTTCAGGCCTGACCTGACATTAGAATCTAATTTTCCAGAGATATTTTTAATGTCTGATGTGGGTAGAAGTTGATAAAATTTGTTTTACATTCCATACAAGTATAAGAATTATTTATTAGTACTATTGACAACTTTCCATTTCCATATGTGTGGTGTATTTATTAAACAATCCGGGCTGGGCATGGTGGCTCACGCCTGTAATCCCAGCACTTTGGGAGGCCTAGGCCGGCAGATCACGAGGTCAGGAGTTCGAGACCAGCCTGGCCAACATGGTGAAACCCTGTCTCTACTAAAAATACCAAAATCAGCCTGGCGTGGTGGCACATGCCTGTAATAATGCCAGCTACTGAGGAGGCTGAGGAAGGAGAATTTCTTGAACCCAGGAGGTGGAGGCTGTAGTGAGCTGAGATCATGCCACTGCACTCCAGCCTGGGCAACAGAGTGAGACTCTGTCTCAAAAAAAAAAAAAAAAAAAAAAAAAAAATCAGCCAAATAAACATTTCATTATGGGTTATTATGAATAGCTGCATATAGCAGACAGACGTGGAGATCACTTAACTCTTCCAGAAAAGGTGATCTTAGGTCCATTGTCAAAGGGATGGATGGCTTCTCAGCATTTTGTAGACTCTCTGTTTTCTTTTGGGTTTAGCATGTCATAGGTTCAGTCTGCTTTTTTTGTTGCAAAATAACAATGTTAGACCAGATGAGTAATTTACAATCTGTGTGCTTCAAAAGGTTCTAAATATTCAAAGCACATTTCATTTAAAAATGTCTTTTATGAATTTAGTTTTCAAAATGTTATTTTAAAATACGTTTTCTGAATTTAATATGATAAAACAGTACAAACAGCGATAAGAACCAAATTTGGATGTAGTTGAGAGTGCTGAAGGAAAACCAGATGTGTTAACCAAAAAATATGCCTCTTTGACATACAATTTTTTAAGCTAAGAGCAAGTGGGAGGAAGCAGATACACGAAAGCTCTCTGCCCTTCCTCTTTTTATCTAGTGGCAGGACACAGATTTACAAAGACAAAGGTGCCCTTCTTCCCTCTCTACCTGGAAGGACAAAAGTTAACTACTAAAGACAACTTTAGCCCTCATCTGGCTGGAGATGGCACAAGAGGAATCTACATTAATAAGCTTTGCTAAGTGGACTTCATCTACCATTATTTTGCCTTCCCACAATTTGCCACCTCTAGAGATTCAAAGTTCTTTTCCTCTGTCTTGTCCTTTCTTTAGAAATTTAGCGTGTTTTTTGTTTGTTTGTTTGTTTGTTTGAGACAGGGTCTTACTCTGTCACCTAGGCTGGAGTGCAGTGGCATGATCATGGCTCACTGCAGCCTCGACCTCCTGGGCTCAAGGGATCCTCTGGCCTCAGCCTCCCACAGTGCTGGGATTATAGCAGTGAGTCACTGTGCTGGGCCTTAATGTTCTTTATTGAAGTTTATATAAGCAAGAGGTCTGAGTCACCTCTTTGAGAATTATTCATTCCCTGGGCATCTCCCATATACATATAAAATATACATGATAATAAATATTTGGTTTTGCTCTTACTTTGTTATTCTGTTTTTTGTTACAGGGGGTCCCTTCTAAGAACACATTAGGGGTGAGGAAAAAAACTTAGTTTTCTTTCTTTACACTGTAAACTTCATTAGTGTGTTCTTATTGAGTAAATTTGTACTACATGTAGTAAATTTTGTGAGTTTGAACCACACATACATTTGTGGTTATAACACTTGTTTCTATGGCATGGCATTGTACACCTGTACTTCCAGTTATACAAGAAGCTGAGGCAGGCAGATGGCTTAATTCTAGGATTTCAAGGCTGTAGTGTGCTATGAGTTTGCCTGTGAATAGCCACTGCACTCTAGACTGGGTAACATAGCGAGATCCCATCTCTACAATAAATATGTAAATACATACATAAATAAAACATTATTTATTTTCTATATTGGGCTTTTATGTGGAATTTTACATGTCTGTTTTCCAAGGTAGAATTCTGAAGACACTTATACTCAGCCAAGCTTATTTGGACTGTAGTCTGGTTATAATGAATTTTCTATAACAGATCATCAGGTAATCATCATCATAATAGCCAATACAGAAGGCTTACTACACATTACACACTGATTTAGTTGCTTCATATGCATTAAGTCTTAAATCTTTCAAATGCTTTATGAGGTGCTATGGTGATTATTCCTTTCTCACAGACAGGAAACTGGTGTAAAAGCCAGAGTCCCTCTTACCTACCACTAAGCTCTATCACCTCTCAGTAGAGTTCAGTAGTTCTGGCTTGTTTATTGCACATCCCTTTCTTAGAAATATGATCACAGGAACTCTCCTTAGCTAGACACTTTTCTTTCCTCTTCTGTTTAGTGGATTCACACATGCCCCAAGGCTCCAGCTTAAGTCCCACCTCTCTGGAAGGCATTGTCAAGCATACCTAACTCACAGGGTTCTCTTGCTCTCTGGTCTACTGGTAGCATTGTCTCATGCTAGGAAGTCTGTTTATACGAAGTCCAAAGAGTGAGTTAGAGGAACTGGAAAAGTTCCCTAGGGCTTCTGGGTAGAGATTGTAGAGGCAGGAGCTGTGGGGTGTGATAGGGAGGATCTGTGAACAATGGTTTAGTTTAGACTGATCCTAAGACAAGGGGAAGCACAACATGACTTTTAGTGTGATGTTATCAGATTGGCATTTGAAAGGTTATTGCAGCATGAAAAAGCGGTTGAGAGAGACTGGTGTCAAATCTAAGGCTGGGAGAATGGAGAGTTGGCTACACCTGTGCAGGTAAGAGGTCATGGCTTGCATTCAGTGGGAGGAGGGGTAAAAATGGATTGGGAGAGACTTGGTAACTATTTAGGTGTGGAAGGTGTGAACCTTGATGTCAGACTCCAAGTTAGCAATTTTTAGATTCATTATTCAAAAACTAATAGACTCTACTATTTAGAGCAGTTTTAGGTTGGCAACTGCTGTTGCTGTATAGTTCTATGGGTTTCGATACATGCATAATGTCATATATTCATGAGGACAGTATCATGCAGAATAGTTTCACCGCCCTAAAAATCCCCTGTGCTTCACATTCATCCCTCCCTCCTACCTCCAACTTCCCCAAACCCTGGTAACCACTGATCTGTTTACTGTCTCCATAGTTTTGCCTTATCCAGAATGTAATATAATTGGAATCATGCAGTATGTAGCCTTTTCAGACCGGCTTCTTTCACTTAGTAATATGCAGTTACGTTTCCTCTATGTCTTTTTGTGGCTTGATAGCTCATTTCTTTTTAGTACAGAATAGTATGGCACTATATGAATATACAACAGTTTGTTTATCCATTCACCTATTCAAGGACGTCTCACCTGCTTCCATGTTTTGGCAATTCTGAATAAAGCTGCTATAAACATCCATGCGAAACAAAATAAAAATAAAATAAAATAGAAATAAAACATCCATTCATCTGTTCCATTTGCATTCAGTGGGAGTAGGAATAAAAATGGATTGGGGTAAAAACAAATAGGTTTTTGTGTGGACAAAAGTTTTCACCTCATTTGATTAAATATAAGTGAGCACAATTTCTGGATAATACAGTAAAAGTATGTTTAGTTTTATAAGAAACTGCCATACTGTCTTCCAAGGGGCGGTACCATTTTTGTATTCCCACCAACAATGAATGAAAGTTCCTGTTGCTCTGCATCGTTGCCAGCATTTGGTGTTGTCAGTGTTCTGAATGTTGGCCATTCTGATTGGTATATAGTAGTATCTCACTGTTGTTTTAATGTGTATTTCCCTCATGATATATGATGTTGAACATCTTTTCATATGCTTACTCAGATCTTCTGCTCATTTTTAAATTGAGTTGCTTATTTTCTTATTGCTGAATTTTAAGAATTCTTCAGATTCATTTTTTATTGCTTACTTAGAGTGGGTCATTTTTTATTGCTTACTTAGAGTGGGCCTTCTTTTCCTTCACAAGTTGCCAGTTCTACTTTCTCTTTAGTCTCATTTGTGATCCTTCTTTCTACAGAGACAACTTGAACCAGAGATGTGGAGTCTTTCCCTACAGGCAGATGAAAGGATGTGTAAGTGCAGTTCAGAGGGGGAAATAAAAAGCATATTTTAGAATACTTCCTTGGTTAAAAGCAGTTAAGTTTGGCAAAGATACATACATTTTTAACTCTAGATTTATGCTAGGTAGCATACTTTGGGAGTCAAATGAATAAGAAAAATAATAAAAATTATTTGAAGCATATTCTTTGGCCTCTGAAGCAAGGTGGAGGGGTCTGCTTTGATCAACAGATTAAATACTTGATGGGAGTTCTTAGAAGTACAATTCGGCCGGGTGCAGTGGCTCACGCCTGTAATCCCAGCACTTTGGGAGGCCGAGATGGGTGGATCACAAGGTCAGGAGATCGAGACTATCTTGGCTAACCTGGTGAAACCCCATCTCTACTAAAAATACAAAA
>NW_012102699.1:2498050-2499101 GCF_000951045.1 Mandrillus leucophaeus
AAAAAAAAAAAAGAGAAGTACAATTCTTGGAAGGTTTATTCTTCAGAGGGGAGGAGCCATTGAATGCTATTGAGCAGTGGTGGAAAATGATCAGAATTCTTCCTTCTTGGGAGGCCGAGGAAGGCGAATCACTTGAGGCCAGGAGTTGCAGAACAGCCTGGCCAACATGATGAAAACCTGTCTCTATTAAAAATGCAAAAATTAGCCGGGCGTGGTGGTGTATACCTGTAGTCTCAGCTACTCGGGAGGCTGCAGCAGGAGAATCGCTTGAGCCTGGGAGGTGGAGGTTGCAGTGATCCGAGATCGCACCACTGCACTCCAGCCTGGGTGACAGAGTGAGACTCTGGCAAAACACAAATAAATAAATAAATAATTAAAAAAATAATAATTCTTTCTTCTATATCCTATGTTGATTACACAGTAATTACCCATATGACTTGACATGTGAATGGTAGTTTTAAAGATTGGAGCCTGATTGTTCCATCTTAAACATTCTACAAGTCTCTCCTTATTTATTTTTGTTGAGAAGGAGTCTTGTTCTGTCACTCAGGCTGGAGTACAATGGAACAATCTTAGCTCACTGCAACCTCCGCCTCCTGGGTTCAAGCGATTCTTCCGCCCCAGCGTCCCGAGTAGCTGGGATTACAGGCATTCACTGCCATGCCTGGCTAATTTTTGTATTTTTAGTAGAGACGGGGGTTTTGCCACGTGGGCCAGGCTGGTATTGAACTCCTGGCCTCAGGTGATCCCCCTGCCTCGGTCTCCCAAAGTGCTGGGATTACAGGCGAGATCCACTGCGCCCGGCCTATTTATTTATTTTTTAGTGATTGTGTCTCGCTTTGTCATTAGGCTGGAGTGCAGTGGTTCAATCACAGCTCACTGCTGCCTCAAATTCCGGGGCTCAGGCGACCCTCACTCCTCAGTTTCCCAAGTAGCTGGGGCTATAGGCACGAGCCACCACCACCTGGCTGAGACAGTCTCGCTCTGTCGTCCAGGCTGGAGTGCAATGGCGTGATCTCCAGCTCACTGCAACTGCCGCCAGGTTCAAGCG
>NW_012102699.1:2499151-2508456 GCF_000951045.1 Mandrillus leucophaeus
CCTCACTCCTCAGTTTCCCAAGTAGCTGGGGCTATAGGCACGAGCCACCACCACCTGGCTGAGACAGTCTCGCTCTGTCGTCCAGGCTGGAGTGCAATGGCGTGATCTCCAGCTCACTGCAACTGCCGCCAGGTTCAAGCGACTCTCCTGCCTCAGCCTCTGGTAAATCTAGGACCACAGGCGAGCGCCACCATTCCTGGCTAATTTTTGTATTTTTTGTAGAGACTGGGTTTCACCATGTTGCCCAGGCTGGTCTCCAACTCCTGAGCTCAAGTGATCCACTGGCCTCAGCCTCCCAAAGTGCTGGGATTACAGGCATGAGCCACTGTGCCAGGCCCTGGCTGATTTTTAAAATTTTCTTTCTTACTTTCTCCTCTTCTTTTCTTTCTTCTTTCTTTTCTTTTTATTGTTTCTTTTCTTTTCTTTTTTCTCTTTCTTTCTTTCTTGTTTTTATTTAAAACTTTTCTGTATAGACGGAAGTCTCCCTATTTTGTCCAGGCTGGTCTTGAACTCCTCAAGGAATCTGCTCGCCTCGGATCTCCCAAAGTGCTGGGATTACAGGCATGAGCCACTGTGCCAGGCCCTGGCTGATTTTTAAAATTTTCTTTCTTACTTTCTCCTCTTCTTTTCTTTCTTCTTTCTTTTCTTTTTATTGTTTCTTTTCTTTTCTTTTTTCTCTTTCTTTCTTTCTTGTTTTTATTTAAAACTTTTCTGTATAGACGGAAGTCTCCCTATTTTGTCCAGGCTGGTCTTGAACTCCTCAAGGAATCTGCTCGCCTCGGATCTCCCAAAGTGCTGGGATTACAGGCATGAGCCACTGTGCCAGGCCCTGGCTGATTTTTAAAATTTTCTTTCTTACTTTCTCCTCTTCTTTTCTTTCTTCTTTCTTTTCTTTTTATTGTTTCTTTTCTTTTCTTTTTTCTCTTTCTTTCTTTCTTGTTTTTATTTAAAACTTTTCTGTATAGACGGAAGTCTCCCTATTTTGTCCAGGCTGGTCTTGAACTCCTCAAGGAATCTGCTCGCCTCGGATCTCCCAAAGTGCTGGGATTACAGGCATGAGCCACTGTGCCAGGCCCTGGCTGATTTTTAAAATTTTCTTTCTTACTTTCTCCTCTTCTTTTCTTTCTTCTTTCTTTTCTTTTTATTGTTTCTTTTCTTTTCTTTTTTCTCTTTCTTTCTTTCTTGTTTTTATTTAAAACTTTTCTGTATAGACGGAAGTCTCCCTATTTTGTCCAGGCTGGTCTTGAACTCCTCAAGGAATCTGCTCGCCTCGGATCTCCCAAAGTGCTGGGATTACAGGCATGAGCCACTGTGCCAGGCCCTGGCTGATTTTTAAAATTTTCTTTCTTACTTTCTCCTCTTCTTTTCTTTCTTCTTTCTTTTCTTTTTATTGTTTCTTTTCTTTTCTTTTTTCTCTTTCTTTCTTTCTTGTTTTTATTTAAAACTTTTCTGTATAGACGGAAGTCTCCCTATTTTGTCCAGGCTGGTCTTGAACTCCTCAAGGAATCTGCTCGCCTCGGATCTCCCAAAGTGCTGGGATTACAGGCATGAGCCACTGTGCCAGGCCCTGGCTGATTTTTAAAATTTTCTTTCTTACTTTCTCCTCTTCTTTTCTTTCTTCTTTCTTTTCTTTTTATTGTTTCTTTTCTTTTCTTTTTTCTCTTTCTTTCTTTCTTGTTTTTATTTAAAACTTTTCTGTATAGACGGAAGTCTCCCTATTTTGTCCAGGCTGGTCTTGAACTCCTCAAGGAATCTGCTCGCCTCGGATCTCCCAAAGTGCTGGGATTACAGGCATGAGCCACTGTGCCAGGCCCTGGCTGATTTTTAAAATTTTCTTTCTTACTTTCTCCTCTTCTTTTCTTTCTTCTTTCTTTTCTTTTTATTGTTTCTTTTCTTTTCTTTTTTCTCTTTCTTTCTTTCTTGTTTTTATTTAAAACTTTTCTGTATAGACGGAAGTCTCCCTATTTTGTCCAGGCTGGTCTTGAACTCCTCAAGGAATCTGCTCGCCTCGGATCTCCCAAAGTGCTGGGATTACAGGCATGAGCCACTGTGCCAGGCCCTGGCTGATTTTTAAAATTTTCTTTCTTACTTTCTCCTCTTCTTTTCTTTCTTCTTTCTTTTCTTTTTATTGTTTCTTTTCTTTTCTTTTTTCTCTTTCTTTCTTTCTTGTTTTTATTTAAAACTTTTCTGTATAGACGGAAGTCTCCCTATTTTGTCCAGGCTGGTCTTGAACTCCTCAAGGAATCTGCTCGCCTCGGATCTCCCAAAGTGCTGGGATTACAGGCATGAGCCACTGTGCCAGGCCCTGGCTGATTTTTAAAATTTTCTTTCTTACTTTCTCCTCTTCTTTTCTTTCTTCTTTCTTTTCTTTTTATTGTTTCTTTTCTTTTCTTTTTTCTCTTTCTTTCTTTCTTGTTTTTATTTAAAACTTTTCTGTATAGACGGAAGTCTCCCTATTTTGTCCAGGCTGGTCTTGAACTCCTCAAGGAATCTGCTCGCCTCGGATCTCCCAAAGTGCTGGGATTACAGGCATGAGCCACTGTGCCAGGCCCTGGCTGATTTTTAAAATTTTCTTTCTTACTTTCTCCTCTTCTTTTCTTTCTTCTTTCTTTTCTTTTTATTGTTTCTTTTCTTTTCTTTTTTCTCTTTCTTTCTTTCTTGTTTTTATTTAAAACTTTTCTGTATAGACGGAAGTCTCCCTATTTTGTCCAGGCTGGTCTTGAACTCCTCAAGGAATCTGCTCGCCTCGGATCTCCCAAAGTGCTGGGATTACAGGCATGAGCCACTGTGCCAGGCCCTGGCTGATTTTTAAAATTTTCTTTCTTACTTTCTCCTCTTCTTTTCTTTCTTCTTTCTTTTCTTTTTATTGTTTCTTTTCTTTTCTTTTTTCTCTTTCTTTCTTTCTTGTTTTTATTTAAAACTTTTCTGTATAGACGGAAGTCTCCCTATTTTGTCCAGGCTGGTCTTGAACTCCTCAAGGAATCTGCTCGCCTCGGATCTCCCAAAGTGCTGGGATTACAGGCATGAGCCACTGTGCCAGGCCCTGGCTGATTTTTAAAATTTTCTTTCTTACTTTCTCCTCTTCTTTTCTTTCTTCTTTCTTTTCTTTTTATTGTTTCTTTTCTTTTCTTTTTTCTCTTTCTTTCTTTCTTGTTTTTATTTAAAACTTTTCTGTATAGACGGAAGTCTCCCTATTTTGTCCAGGCTGGTCTTGAACTCCTCAAGGAATCTGCTCGCCTCGGATCTCCCAAAGTGCTGGGATTACAGGCATGAGCCACTGTGCCAGGCCCTGGCTGATTTTTAAAATTTTCTTTCTTACTTTCTCCTCTTCTTTTCTTTCTTCTTTCTTTTCTTTTTATTGTTTCTTTTCTTTTCTTTTTTCTCTTTCTTTCTTTCTTGTTTTTATTTAAAACTTTTCTGTATAGACGGAAGTCTCCCTATTTTGTCCAGGCTGGTCTTGAACTCCTCAAGGAATCTGCTCGCCTCGGATCTCCCAAAGTGCTGGGATTACAGGCATGAGCCACTGTGCCAGGCCCTGGCTGATTTTTAAAATTTTCTTTCTTACTTTCTCCTCTTCTTTTCTTTCTTCTTTCTTTTCTTTTTATTGTTTCTTTTCTTTTCTTTTTTCTCTTTCTTTCTTTCTTGTTTTTATTTAAAACTTTTCTGTATAGACGGAAGTCTCCCTATTTTGTCCAGGCTGGTCTTGAACTCCTCAAGGAATCTGCTCGCCTCGGATCTCCCAAAGTGCTGGGATTACAGGCATGAGCCACTGTGCCAGGCCCTGGCTGATTTTTAAAATTTTCTTTCTTACTTTCTCCTCTTCTTTTCTTTCTTCTTTCTTTTCTTTTTATTGTTTCTTTTCTTTTCTTTTTTCTCTTTCTTTCTTTCTTGTTTTTATTTAAAACTTTTCTGTATAGACGGAAGTCTCCCTATTTTGTCCAGGCTGGTCTTGAACTCCTCAAGGAATCTGCTCGCCTCGGATCTCCCAAAGTGCTGGGATTACAGGCATGAGCCACTGTGCCAGGCCCTGGCTGATTTTTAAAATTTTCTTTCTTACTTTCTCCTCTTCTTTTCTTTCTTCTTTCTTTTCTTTTTATTGTTTCTTTTCTTTTCTTTTTTCTCTTTCTTTCTTTCTTGTTTTTATTTAAAACTTTTCTGTATAGACGGAAGTCTCCCTATTTTGTCCAGGCTGGTCTTGAACTCCTCAAGGAATCTGCTCGCCTCGGATCTCCCAAAGTGCTGGGATTACAGGCATGAGCCACTGTGCCAGGCCCTGGCTGATTTTTAAAATTTTCTTTCTTACTTTCTCCTCTTCTTTTCTTTCTTCTTTCTTTTCTTTTTATTGTTTCTTTTCTTTTCTTTTTTCTCTTTCTTTCTTTCTTGTTTTTATTTAAAACTTTTCTGTATAGACGGAAGTCTCCCTATTTTGTCCAGGCTGGTCTTGAACTCCTCAAGGAATCTGCTCGCCTCGGATCTCCCAAAGTGCTGGGATTACAGGCATGAGCCACTGTGCCAGGCCCTGGCTGATTTTTAAAATTTTCTTTCTTACTTTCTCCTCTTCTTTTCTTTCTTCTTTCTTTTCTTTTTATTGTTTCTTTTCTTTTCTTTTTTCTCTTTCTTTCTTTCTTGTTTTTATTTAAAACTTTTCTGTATAGACGGAAGTCTCCCTATTTTGTCCAGGCTGGTCTTGAACTCCTCAAGGAATCTGCTCGCCTCGGATCTCCCAAAGTGCTGGGATTACAGGCATGAGCCACTGTGCCAGGCCCTGGCTGATTTTTAAAATTTTCTTTCTTACTTTCTCCTCTTCTTTTCTTTCTTCTTTCTTTTCTTTTTATTGTTTCTTTTCTTTTCTTTTTTCTCTTTCTTTCTTTCTTGTTTTTATTTAAAACTTTTCTGTATAGACGGAAGTCTCCCTATTTTGTCCAGGCTGGTCTTGAACTCCTCAAGGAATCTGCTCGCCTCGGATCTCCCAAAGTGCTGGGATTACAGGCATGAGCCACTGTGCCAGGCCCTGGCTGATTTTTAAAATTTTCTTTCTTACTTTCTCCTCTTCTTTTCTTTCTTCTTTCTTTTCTTTTTATTGTTTCTTTTCTTTTCTTTTTTCTCTTTCTTTCTTTCTTGTTTTTATTTAAAACTTTTCTGTATAGACGGAAGTCTCCCTATTTTGTCCAGGCTGGTCTTGAACTCCTCAAGGAATCTGCTCGCCTCGGATCTCCCAAAGTGCTGGGATTACAGGCATGAGCCACTGTGCCAGGCCCTGGCTGATTTTTAAAATTTTCTTTCTTACTTTCTCCTCTTCTTTTCTTTCTTCTTTCTTTTCTTTTTATTGTTTCTTTTCTTTTCTTTTTTCTCTTTCTTTCTTTCTTGTTTTTATTTAAAACTTTTCTGTATAGACGGAAGTCTCCCTATTTTGTCCAGGCTGGTCTTGAACTCCTCAAGGAATCTGCTCGCCTCGGATCTCCCAAAGTGCTGGGATTACAGGCATGAGCCACTGTGCCAGGCCCTGGCTGATTTTTAAAATTTTCTTTCTTACTTTCTCCTCTTCTTTTCTTTCTTCTTTCTTTTCTTTTTATTGTTTCTTTTCTTTTCTTTTTTCTCTTTCTTTCTTTCTTGTTTTTATTTAAAACTTTTCTGTATAGACGGAAGTCTCCCTATTTTGTCCAGGCTGGTCTTGAACTCCTCAAGGAATCTGCTCGCCTCGGATCTCCCAAAGTGCTGGGATTACAGGCATGAGCCACTGTGCCAGGCCCTGGCTGATTTTTAAAATTTTCTTTCTTACTTTCTCCTCTTCTTTTCTTTCTTCTTTCTTTTCTTTTTATTGTTTCTTTTCTTTTCTTTTTTCTCTTTCTTTCTTTCTTGTTTTTATTTAAAACTTTTCTGTATAGACGGAAGTCTCCCTATTTTGTCCAGGCTGGTCTTGAACTCCTCAAGGAATCTGCTCGCCTCGGATCTCCCAAAGTGCTGGGATTACAGGCATGAGCCACTGTGCCAGGCCCTGGCTGATTTTTAAAATTTTCTTTCTTACTTTCTCCTCTTCTTTTCTTTCTTCTTTCTTTTCTTTTTATTGTTTCTTTTCTTTTCTTTTTTCTCTTTCTTTCTTTCTTGTTTTTATTTAAAACTTTTCTGTATAGACGGAAGTCTCCCTATTTTGTCCAGGCTGGTCTTGAACTCCTCAAGGAATCTGCTCGCCTCGGATCTCCCAAAGTGCTGGGATTACAGGCATGAGCCACTGTGCCAGGCCCTGGCTGATTTTTAAAATTTTCTTTCTTACTTTCTCCTCTTCTTTTCTTTCTTCTTTCTTTTCTTTTTATTGTTTCTTTTCTTTTCTTTTTTCTCTTTCTTTCTTTCTTGTTTTTATTTAAAACTTTTCTGTATAGACGGAAGTCTCCCTATTTTGTCCAGGCTGGTCTTGAACTCCTCAAGGAATCTGCTCGCCTCGGATCTCCCAAAGTGCTGGGATTACAGGCATGAGCCACTGTGCCAGGCCCTGGCTGATTTTTAAAATTTTCTTTCTTACTTTCTCCTCTTCTTTTCTTTCTTCTTTCTTTTCTTTTTATTGTTTCTTTTCTTTTCTTTTTTCTCTTTCTTTCTTTCTTGTTTTTATTTAAAACTTTTCTGTATAGACGGAAGTCTCCCTATTTTGTCCAGGCTGGTCTTGAACTCCTCAAGGAATCTGCTCGCCTCGGATCTCCCAAAGTGCTGGGATTACAGGCATGAGCCACTGTGCCAGGCCCTGGCTGATTTTTAAAATTTTCTTTCTTACTTTCTCCTCTTCTTTTCTTTCTTCTTTCTTTTCTTTTTATTGTTTCTTTTCTTTTCTTTTTTCTCTTTCTTTCTTTCTTGTTTTTATTTAAAACTTTTCTGTATAGACGGAAGTCTCCCTATTTTGTCCAGGCTGGTCTTGAACTCCTCAAGGAATCTGCTCGCCTCGGATCTCCCAAAGTGCTGGGATTACAGGCATGAGCCACTGTGCCAGGCCCTGGCTGATTTTTAAAATTTTCTTTCTTACTTTCTCCTCTTCTTTTCTTTCTTCTTTCTTTTCTTTTTATTGTTTCTTTTCTTTTCTTTTTTCTCTTTCTTTCTTTCTTGTTTTTATTTAAAACTTTTCTGTATAGACGGAAGTCTCCCTATTTTGTCCAGGCTGGTCTTGAACTCCTCAAGGAATCTGCTCGCCTCGGATCTCCCAAAGTGCTGGGATTACAGGCATGAGCCACTGTGCCAGGCCCTGGCTGATTTTTAAAATTTTCTTTCTTACTTTCTCCTCTTCTTTTCTTTCTTCTTTCTTTTCTTTTTATTGTTTCTTTTCTTTTCTTTTTTCTCTTTCTTTCTTTCTTGTTTTTATTTAAAACTTTTCTGTATAGACGGAAGTCTCCCTATTTTGT
Organism: Mandrillus leucophaeus; assembly: GCF_000951045.1. Classification (NCBI taxonomy): domain Eukaryota; kingdom Metazoa; phylum Chordata; class Mammalia; order Primates; family Cercopithecidae; genus Mandrillus; species Mandrillus leucophaeus. Next base: position 2,506,534 of record NW_012102699.1, read on the forward strand.
CCAGGCTGGTCTTGAACTCCTCAAGGAATCTGCTCGCCTCGGATCTCCCAAAGTGCTGGGATTACAGGCATGAGCCACTGTGCCAGGCCCTGGCTGATTTTTAAAATTTTCTTTCTTACTTTCTCCTCTTCTTTTCTTTCTTCTTTCTTTTCTTTTTATTGTTTCTTTTCTTTTCTTTTTTCTCTTTCTTTCTTTCTTGTTTTTATTTAAAACTTTTCTGTATAGACGGAAGTCTCCCTATTTTGTCCAGGCTGGTCTTGAACTCCTCAAGGAATCTGCTCGCCTCGGATCTCCCAAAGTGCTGGGATTACAGGTGTGAGCCACCACTCCCCGTCCTTTTTATACGTTTAGGTTAATGCTTTCCAACAAAGCTGATGAGAGGATTACACAAGACACTGTGAAAAATACTTAGCATTTTCTCTATTTTTAAAACCACCACTCCTCATTTACTTCCTATGACTCATTTAATTATTTTATCTCATTTAATTCTCATACCTTCTTGCAACCCAGGGCTTAGTGGAGTAAGACCCAGGGATGATTTATCAAGTTCTCACGTCCAGGCTTTTCTTATTTGGTATACCACTGCTGATGAAGTTAAAAACATGCCATTCTTGTATATTGACTATTTTGAATTACAAGCACTTGAAAAACAGTAAATACAAAAAAATCATTCTGACCTCTTCTCTGTTTCTTAGAAGCAGATGAAATTACCATGTGAGAGACATCCTCCCTATATTAGAAGGAATGCAACATTCTTATCAAGGACGGGAGTCAAGACTGACAGAATCCTGTACAGACCTTGCTAAAATAACTCTTAAGTGTCTCCAGATAATTTAATTGCTTTTCACAACTTGCTATTACTACTGTTACTACCGGTATTACTATTATCGTTATTCTCATTATTCTTTGTTTAATTCCGTATAGATAAGTAACTAACCATAACAGCTTCTTTGGGGCCTTCTCCCCTTCCCTCCCCGCCTTCCCTTCCCTTTTCTTCCCTTTCACTTTCCCTTCCCCTTTCCTTTCCCTTCCCTCCCTTCCTTCCTCTTCTCTAGTTCTTTGACTGTGTCACCCAGGCTGGAGTGCCGTGGCGTGATCATAGCTCACCGCAGCCTCGATCTCCTGGGCTCAGTCAATCCTCCCCCATCGGCCTCTCAAACTATCGGGAATACAGGCGTGAGTCACCGCGCCTGGCCTAGAACATAAATTTAATATCAGGTAAATATTAACAGAGATACATACATGTAAGGTAGAAAGAGACTACACGGTCTGGACAGAATTTTATACAAACGTCTAGACCAAAAAAGAAAAAAACAAACTTCTCTGGATTCCATTGATTAAAAATTTTAAAAATAAATTTAAAAACTTCTTTGTCTTTGAGACAAAAAAAAAATAAATTTAAAAACTTCTTTGTCTTTTACTTTTGAGAGGTAAGAGGATGCACCTTCTTATAACCTTGCACCCTGCTTTTCCTGTGAGTGAGCCCAGAGCTACTTCCCCAGGAGCGTGCGTGTTTACAGCTCCGAGGGTCCGAAGGCCTCTATCTGCATTGCAGTAGCGGGACGGCCTGTTATCCGGCTTGTGAAGTTGTCAAGGAGACAGCCTGGAGGGGACAGTCACCGCCCATCTCGGTAACTGGGGTTATCAGCGTCACAGACAGGGACTGCTCCCTGGAGCTTACATTCGAATATATTAGTAACTCCAGAACGTGGTCAATGGTCCCGGAGGAGGACGACCACTTCCGGTAGGACGGCCAGGAAAAGCCTCTGTGAAGAGGCGATCTTTGAGCTGAATTTTGGAGCTTTAATAAATACTTAAAGAGCGAAAGGAACGAGTGATGCCTGACGTTCAATCCAGCGGTTGCCAAGAAACTAAAGAGCGTCTCGCTTTGGCTTCCGGATTGTTATGAACAGGAGGAAGGAG
>NW_012102699.1:2509551-2545655 GCF_000951045.1 Mandrillus leucophaeus
GAGACGAATCGTGGGCCAGATCGGCTGAACTCGCAAACCGGCTCTAAGGTGGTTTTGTTTTTAATTTGTAATTATGTGGTGTCCAAATGATAACATAGGTAGTTGAATGAGAGTCAGCTAACCTTCTTGGTCCGTCTACCTTAATTTCAATAATTGAGACCTGACTGTAATTCATCCTTAGAAGTGCATGCCAGGGCTGCGTCTTGACTTATTAAGTCAGCCTTGAGCTTGTGTATTTCAAAAATAAGAAACGTTGGCCGGGCTTGGTGGCCAACGCCTATAATCCCAGCACTTTGGGAGGCCGAGGCGGGCGGATCATCTGAGGTCAGGAGTTCGAGATCAGCCTGGCTAACATGGTAAAACCCGTCTCTACTAAAAATACAAGCATTAGCCGGGCATGGTGGCGCGTGCCTGTCATCCCAGCTACTCTGGAACCTGAGGCAGGAGAATTGCTTGAATCCGGGAGAGGGAGGCAGCAGTGAGGTGAGATCGTGCCACTGCCCTCCAGCCCTGGGTGACAGAGTGAGACACCGTCTCAAAAAAACAAAAAAACAAAAAAAAAAAACTTTTCAAGTGATTCAGTACCTGGTTAGGAAAGAACAGATCTGAAAAAAATCCATCTACTCTGGTACTTGTTTTTTGCCTACTACTCAGAGTATGGCTTTTTTTGGAGAGCTTTATATACTTACCTGGTACTTTATTCATAACCTATCCACATAAATATGAGAGGGAAATCTGAGCCGGAAAATGTAAGGATGGGATTGATAATTATAGGCAAAGTTGTAGGAGTTTTGTGAATGTAATGATTTACATTAGCCTTGCATGTGATTTTTACAGATGTTTATTATTATTATTATTTTGAGACAGAGTCTGGCTCTGCCACTCAGGCTGGAGTGCAGTGGTGGTGCGATCATAGCTTACTGCAGCCTCCATCTGTGGGACTCAACTGACCCTCCTGCCTCAGCCTCTCTGGTAGCTTAGACTATAGGTGCAGGCCACCTTGCCCAGCTAATTTTTTAATTTTTTAGTAGAGACAAGATCTCGCTATGTTACCCTGGCTGGTCTCAAACCCCTGAGCTCAACATGAGTCTCCTGCCTTGGCCTCTTAAAGTCCTAGAATTACAGGCATGAGCCATTGCACTCGGCTACAGACATTTAATACAAAATTTGTAGGACTCAAAATATTTTCTTCTGTTGTTTAGCTAATTTTCCTGAGCAAGTAGTAGATAATCTTCCAGCTGATATATCCACTGGCATTTACTATGGTTGGGCCAGTGTTGGAAGTGGAGATGTCCATAAGATGGTGGTGAGCATAGGATGGAACCCATATTACAAGAATACGAAGAAGTCTATGGTAAGCATTATATTTTGCTCTGTAACTGAAAATGGTATGATGACGAAGAGTAATATACTGCAGTATTGATTGCAGAAATAGCTTATCAATGGTAATCACAGCATAGTTCAAATACTGGAATTTTGGGCAATCTCTGCCTTTTAATTGGAGAGTTTAACTCATTTACATTTAAAGTAATTTCTGATAAGGAGGGACATCTACTGTTTTGCTATTTATATGCCTTATAACTTTTATGTCCCTCATTTCCTCTATTACTGCCTTTTGTGGCAGTGTGCTTTTTTGTTTTGTAGTGACATTTTAATTCCTTTCTCATTGCTTTCTGTGTATTTCTATAGATACTATCTTTGTGGTTACCATGGGGTTTATATTTAACATCCTGAAATTCTAAAAGTTTATACCAACTTAATTTCAATAGCATACAGAACTCACAAATTGCATCTTTTTTTTTTTTTTTTTTGAGATGGGGGCTCACTGTGTTGCCCAGACTGAAGTGCAGTGGCTGTTCACAGGCCAGGTTGTAGCACACTGTGACTTCAAACTCGTGGGCTCAAGTAATCTTCCTCCTTCAGCCTCCAGAGAGCTGGAACTATGGGTGCATGCCGCTGCCTGCATCCAGCTCAGATTACATCCTTATACATTGTGGTACCAAATAACAAAGATTAATGATTTTTTTTTTATGCATTTATTTTTTAAATTATGTAGAAAATAAAGAGTGGAGTTACAAACCAAAATTATAATACTGACTTTGATAATTTCTGTCTATGAAAGACTCACTTTACCAAAGATAAAAATGATTTAAAAGCCTGTTTCATAAAATTGAGCTTGCCACAATTAATGCACTTCATTCACCGTTTACTTCATGCATCAATTACTTGGTCACCCTCTTAAGATAAAACAGGTTACTACGTGAATGGTGGATGGCGCTTATTGATAGAGTCCCACAGTGGTGCTTTTCTTTTTCCTTTTTAAACCACCTGAGGGTATACTTTTCTGCCCTACTCTTTTTACAGGACCCCACAACTTCAGTGTTTTATCTGTTAGATTTGGCTGAATCTTTTGTCAGCTCAAATGTGTGGCAAAAACAAATTACAGTTAAGCTACATTTTGTTCTGTGTGGAGTTAATAGAAGTGAAGTGTGTCACTGCTGGAAAACTACAGAGCTAAATGCTGGCATAAGCAATAGTAATGACCCAGAACTACTTAACATTTTCCTGAGTATTTCAGTTATTTTTGAATATTAATGATTTGAAAATTATTTTTTGGAGACAAGGAAAACAATAGAAAGATCACAAAATACCATTCTATTGAATGAGGAAGGAAAAGAAGGGGAGGGGACCAATAGCCCATGACTAATTTGTCTTTAGCTACTCAGATAACAAAAATGTTATTATACAGCCAGTTAAGGAATGAATGCCTTTTGAGTGTTAGGAAAAATTGAATTTGAAACATAGGCGTACCTTACCAGCGGAAAATTGAACTTTTGCTTGCCTTTGCCAGTAACACACATCTATGAAGTGCCTGTGCCAGACCTTTGCCCTTTAAAAAGAAAAAAAAAAAAATGTGTTATCTTACCTTAAATAAGTTCTTAGTAACATATCTAGGTCCACTTCCTTTGTTGGAACTGTGTATTATATTACAAATTGCTGTCATTGTGTGTTGCTTTTTTTTTTTTTTAACTCAATGGTGTGTTGAAGAACAGAGTTTTGTTTTGTTTTGTTTTGTTTTGTTTTTTCAGATAAGGTCTTGCTCTACCACCCAGGCTGCAGTGTAATGGTGCAGTCTCAGCTCACTGCAGCCTCAACTTTCTGGGCTGAAGTGATCCTCCCATGACAGCCTCCCGAGTAGCTAGGAAGGACCACAGGCATGTGCCACCATGCCTGGCTATTTTAAATTTTTTTTTATAGAGATGAGGTTTCTGCATGTTACCCAGACTGGTCTCAAACTTTTGGGCTCAAGCGATCCTCCTGCCTCAGCCTCCCAAAGTGCTGGGATTACAGGAGTGACCCGCTGCGCCTGACTGGTCTTACATATCTTAGTTTCTTTTTTATTATTCAAATGTTTACTGAAAAGAAAGAATACACGTCAGATATATTGGTTCATGGCCCCAAAGCCATGGTGTACTTTATGTATCTTCTAACTCAAACCGCCTCCTGCCCATTACACATGAGAAAACTGAGCCCCATGGAAGCTAGTTATACAGTTAACCAAGTGTGGGAACCCAGACTTTTGACTGTAAATCAGTGCTCTTAACCATGGTACTGCCCCGATGATTTAGCTGAACTAGCTTCTGAGGCACTTTCTACCTCATGCAGCATTTTGCTTTAATGTGCCCTGAACCCTTTTGCCACTTCACTCCCTGATCAGGAAGCTACATGGCTTTCCTGCCCCATCAATCCTCAGCTCTGCCACACTCTGAAGTTTCCATACGTGTTGTGTGTCAGAGGTGTGCAAATCCTGACCTTACAACTAGTTGTTTAGTAGTACCGTCTTTTAATACTTTGCTCATTCCCTCTTTGGTGTCCTGGTTTCTCACCTTGATAAGATATTTACCTTCTTGGATACATGTCAGTTTTTTTTTGTTTGTTTGTTTGTTTTTAAGTAATGGCAAATCATGCCAGACACTGCCACCTCACTCAGTTATGTTTATAAGATAGGGGCACAAACAGGAGTGCTGGGAAAATTTAGGAAAAACTGCACTTAGATTTTAAGCTAAATCTTTAAAAGTTTAAGGAGTGTTGATTGTTTCATTTAAATTAACTCACCATAAATATGAAGATATATTTCAGATTTCAGTACACTGTAGTCTGATAGCACTCTTTCTAACATGTCTTGACTATAGGAAACACATATCATGCATACCTTCAAAGAGGACTTCTATGGGGAAATCCTCAATGTCGCCATTGTTGGCTACCTGAGACCAGAAAAGAACTTTGATTCTTTAGGTAAGTTCTTATTTTGATCTTCTTAAATATTACTACTGCTACCGCAGGTACCTCTACCACTACTACCAGTAATAATGATGGCAGGACAGATAATATTTGAGCATTTAATATATGCCAGGCACCGTTTTAAGTGCTTTACATGAATTTATCTTCTTTCACCTGTGAGGGATTATTTTGCCTATTTGTCAGATGAGGAAATGGCACAGAGAGATGAGGTAACATTCTCAAAGTCACATAGTAAATAACGGAGCCTAGCTTCGAACCTAGCAGGCTGGCTGCTTCTCTCCAGCAGTATGAAGTTAATGAAGTCTTTCAAAATGCATGAAGTTTGAGATATAATCAATCAGAGAACATTTGAAACAAATGTTATCAGGTATGTATTAGTGCAGTGTGATGGTTTTAACTCTGTTATAAAGTTTCTTTTACAAGTGTAAATACCAACCAAAAAGAATAGTGAATGCTTTTTTCCTCCATTTGATATTTGCGGTGTACATTTATGCCTGTGCCTTTCTCTTAAATTGTAAGATTAGGGACATACCTTTTTTTTTTTTTTTGAGACAGAGTTTTGTATCTTCGTTGCCCAGGCTGGAGTGCAGTGGCCCCTCTCACTGCAGCCTCCACCTCCCAGGTTCAAGTGATTCTCCTGTCTCAGACTCCTGAGTAGCTGGGATTACAGGCGCCCACCACCACACCCCGCTAATTTTTGTATTTTTAGTAGAGACGGGTTTCACCATGTTGGCCAGGCTGGTCTTGAACACCTGACCACCTCAGGTGATCTGCCCGCCTCAGCCTCCCAAAGTACTAGGATTACAGGCGTGAGCCACTGTGTCTGGCCTGGGGACATACGTTTTGTGTACCATTGACTTAGGCCTGGAAGGAGTGATGGAACAAAAATTTATTGGGTATCTACCCTGTGCCAGAGATACTGCCAGCCTGTGAGTTTTTAGGAGAGGCTAAACACAGGAGTAGTAAAAAGTATGTTAATGGGTTTTCATCATTTTTACCTGGTATATTCTCTCTGCAGAGTCACTTATTTCAGCAATTCAAGGTGATATTGAAGAAGCTAAGAAACAACTAGATTTACCAGAACATTTGAAAGTCAAAGAAGACAATTTCTTCCAGGTTTCTAAAAGCAAAATAATGAATGGCCACTGATGAAAAATCATATTTATTCATTCACTGTTTTCTAGTGTTCCTGTGTTTATTACTGTCCAGCCTCGTCTTGGTTATATACTAAAAATCAAACACTTTGCTACAGTTGTGAATTAGTTTGAACAGTACAACATAGTTACCATATCATGCTTCAACTGTTAAATTAAGGCCATCATGTCATAGCACAAAAAAGATACAGTTAAAAATCAAGATTTAAAGAATATGTATTGATTAAAATGTACCACTAGAAAGGTATTACATGTGTGTAAGTATGGGTAAAAAGGCAAGTCACTAGTTTGAGATGAAAATTAAAATTTTCATGATAAAATACCAGCATATATGTAATTGTATAGTGTATACTTCTAAACAGAGAAGGCTTATAAAAGTAAATGCATTAAGGCCGAGTGCAGTGGCTCACACCTGTAATCAATCCGAGCACTTTGGGAGGCTGAGGTGGGAGGATTGCTTGAGCTCATGAGGTCAAGACCAGTCTGGGCAACATAGCGAGACCCCATCTCTGTAATAAAAAAAAAAGGAAATGCATTAAATAGAAGGTTGATAGTTTATCATAAACCTGTGAGAAAGAAACTCAGACTTTGTATTTTGGTATTTTGGGCATTAATACATTACAAACATGAAGATGTTTATAAAATTTTGTTGTAGTCATTTTCCTTGCAGTCACATTGTACCACCTTCATTATTGTATAGAGCTGCTTCAGTTCTGAGTCCTCTAGACTTCCCCTGCCTATCTGTTTTTTGTTGCCATTGAAGACAGTAAAATAAGTGTTTTCAAATCTATATGTCTCCTTTTTGCTGGATAATGTTTCTTCTTTTTAACAGTAAATATTCTTGTTTTTCAACATTTTTCTTTTGTTCTTTTTTCCTTTTTTAGGAAAAACAAAACAACAGACTTCATCCTTAGGTTTTCTCAAGATTTAAGTGAACACATTTACACGTATCAATTTCTTAAATAACACAAAATGTTTCCCCCACCCCCAGCAAAACTATTTAAGAGCCAAACTATGAAATAGTTGTAAAATTATTTTTAATATTTAAGGCTTTGAAATTAATTATATTCCAAGGCAAATCTAAACGGGTGTAGTTGTATATGCACGATGTAATTTAATGCTAGTCTAAAGAGTACTTACAGCTTGAGGGAAGAGCATAAAATTTTAGTTTAATAGCCTTCATACTGTGGATTTTTCCTCCTACTAAGTAATATGTGGGAAATTCAGATTACAGATTGCATCATTGTTCAACAGTACATTGCATCATTGTTCACTGTAGCAACAGATTTGATGGTGATGGGGGAGGATAGAGGTAGAAGCAGATAGAAAGTAATGTTAAAGTTAATTTATTATGAATCATTTTCCCCTAATCTGCATAAATGAATTAGAACTGATTTTAATAAAAATACTTTATTTTGTATAAAAAGTATTCAGAAAAACATCTAAAGCTGTTGGAGAAGAGGGACTCATATAAATACAGTTGGATTGTGTTTGCTTTTTATTTCTTTATAAAAATATGTCAAAAACAGTTTTTAATTTTAGAAATCTTATACTTGAAAGAAGCCTCAATCGTCAGTGGCTTTATGAAGTAAAGTTAAAAACAAACGTGGGAAATGTGAAAATATTTGTGTTTGTGTTGTCTGACTAGCTTGCTGCTGAATGCTGTCTTTAGGTGTGTGAAAGTTCTTTGATATGTTATTGTCCCTTTATATCTGGTTAAATAGCCATTGCTTTTGAGAATCGGATAGTGTGTTGTTGAGGGGTTGTGTCTATATTTTTCAAAAGCTTTTATATTATGTGTTATAAGAAGTTACAGTAGTACCATTTTGATTAGTCTGAATGTTTTCAGGCCTTGAAATAAATTTTGACTAAGTGATATTTTTTCTTTCCCGGTGTCATCTTGAATCATTTACTTTATGTATTTTGAATTCATTGACTGATTGCTACTCTAAGTGTGTTAAGTTGCCTGAAGAGCAAGATATAGGTGGCAGCTGTAGTTCTACAACAAAGGGCCTTGCCTTCAGGATCCCCTGTGTTTTATGTCTACAACACAGTGACTGAGGTTTATTTGGAGAGCATTCACAGGGCATCACTACTAAAGTCTACTTCCTGAGGGTAAGGGTTCCCGTTAACATTTTGGAGTTAGAAGAGCCAGAACAGTATAGATAGGTCTGGGTTCCCTTGCATAACTCGTGCCCCAAAACAGAGTTCTGTAACCTTCTTGTCTTTTGCTACCAACCCCATAAGCAGCAACCTGGAACTCACGTGCCTTCTCTGTTGCATGCTGGTACTCTTTGAACACTCATCCCCAGAACTCCCATCTTCCTCAACTATGGAGGCTTACAAGCCTGCAGTTAGATTGGGAGATGGAAGTGGAAGTCTGGACTTCAGAGATGGAGCCAAGAAACAAAACTATTCTGCCAAAAAAGATACCATCATAAACAAAAGTTAGCAGAAACAAATTGTAGAATAAGCTCTACAGAGATGGCAGTTCCAGGGTTATCAGATACAGAATTTGAAATGACGGTTTAATATGTATAATGAAATAAAAGAGTAACAAAAATGGTAAAATGGCAAGGTGTATAAAATTGGGCAGCTGGGTGCTGTGGCATGCACCTATAATCCTAGCTATTTGAGAGGCTGAAGCAGGAGGATTACTTGAGGCCAGAAATTGAAGGCTGTAGTGTGCTGTTACGGGCACTTGTGTCTAGCCACGGCACTCCAGCCTGGGCAACATAGTAAGATCCTGTCTCCATTAAAATTTAAAGTAAAGTAAAAATTGGGCAGATAATTGAGAATTGTCCAAAATAGAATATATAGTTATAAAGAAAAATTGAAATTAAAAATTCAATGGATAGGTTAAATATATATTAAACAAGAGAATTGGTGAACTATGAGACTTAAGTCTATGACTGTGCTATCAGCTCCAGATTCACCATTGATACTCTGATGTGGCTGTGACTCGACATTTCTTTGACAATTGGCTGCCTTTTAGGTCAGATTATAAATGGAATTTGAACCCCAGCTTGTCATTTCTCAGGCAGCTCAGTAAGTCCCTGGACCTGCCCTGTGCTTATTTTGCTTGTTCCCATGTGTATATTTGAGATAGACATACTTGACTAGTGTCAGAATTTCCACTTAGGTTCCCTGACCATTACAAGTGCCAAGTAGAAGCCGGGATAGTAAACCACAACAATGCTACATCTCCAGGAAAATTGGAGAGGTCATCATCAAAAATCCTGAAAGATGAGCTGCGTGTGGTGGTGTGGGCCTATGGTTCCAGCTATTTGGTCAACTGAGGTGGGAGAATAGCTTGAGCTCAGGAGTTCGAGACTGCAGTATAGTCTAATCATGTCCATGAATAGCCACTGCACTCCAGTTCGTACAACATACGGAGACCCTGTCTCCAAAAAAAAAAAAAATGCAGAAAGTTTGAGGATAGAGGCCGCTATTATATCTGTTTAGCCTGCACAGAAATTTGGTAAATCTTGGAGAATGGCTATTATCAGCTAATCAAGTGATTCCAACCGCAGCTATTGTCTACGATATATAAAAGTATCAGCAAATTTCTAAGGACTGCTATAAAGAGCATACTGAACACAATGCAATGGAGAAATCAATTAGGCATAAAAATACAAAAATGTCACAATGTAAAGCTATTTTGTAATGAATGATAATATGTGACACAAACATTTGGAGAATGCGGCTAACACTTAAAAGATTTATAGTTTTAAATGCTATTAGACAAGATGGAAGATGAGTCATGATCTAAGCTTTCATCTCAAAAAGCTAGAAAAAGAACAGTAAAACCAGACACCTCGCAAAAATAAGTATGTATATAAATTTCAAGAACAGGCAAAAGTCATCTACATCTGGGGTCCCCAACCCCAGACCATGGCTCTCTACCATGGCCATGGATTAGCATATTAGGAACTGGGCCATATAGCAGGAGGTAAGCTGCTGGCGAGTGAGCATTACCACCTGATCTGGTTAGGCTTTGTGTCCCCACCCAAATCTCATCTTGAATTACAATCCCCTAATCCCACCTGTCAAGGAAGAGACCAGGTGGAGGTGATTGAATCATGGGGAGGGGGGAACCACCAGCCATGTGGAACTGAGTCAATTAAATCTCTTTACTTTATAAATTTCCCAGTCTCGAGCAGTTCTTTATAGCAGCGTGAGAACGGACTAATACAGCATCTGAGCTCCGCCTCCTGTCAGATCAGCGGGGGCATTAGATTCCCAGGAGTGCAAACCCTATCGTGAACTATGCATGCGAGGGATCTAGGTTGCTCGCTCCTTACAATAATCCAATGCAGTGGAAGAGTTTCATCTGGAAACCATCCCCACGACCGGTCCATGAAAAAATTATCTTCCAGGAAACCGGTCCCTGGTACCAAAAAGGTTGGGGACCGCTGATCTACAGCAATAAAGATGAGGTTGATTCTCGAGGACAGGGTTGACAGGAGGATCATAAGGGTGTTGGGAGCTTCTGTTTTACTGTCCTATTTCTAGGTTGGGGCAATGGTTGCCTAGTGTGCTCCCTTAGAAAATTCATCAAGCTTTATCCTTGTGTACAGACAAATAATGTTCTGTATAGGCCGGGCGCTGTGGCTCATGCCTGTAATCCTAGCACTTTGGGAGGCCGAGGTGGGTGGATCACTTGAGGTCAGGAGTTTAAGACCAGCCTGGCCAACATGGTGAAACTCTCTCTACTAAAAATACAAAAAAAACCAAAAAACAAAATTAGCTGGGTGCGGTGGCGAGCACCTGTAGTCCCAACTACTCAGGAGGCTGAGGTGGGAGAATGGCGTGAACCCAGGCGGCGGAGGTTGCAGTGAGCCAAGATCGTGCCACTGCACTCCAGCCTGGGTGACAGAGTGAGACTCCCTCTCAAAATAAATAAATAAAGATAAAATAAAATAAAAATTAGCCGAGTGTGGTGGCAGGCATCTGTAATCTCAGCAACTGAAGAGGCTGATGTAGGGGAATTGAACCCAGCGGAGGTGGTGCCACTGCACTCCAGCCTGGGTGACAGAGTGAGAGCCCATCTCAAAAAAAAAGTTCTGTATAGCTCAGGTATGACTATCATTTACATGGTCATAGAATTACAGCACTGAATTTTTATGTAACAAAATGTTGTGTGTATTAACTGGAGGAGAAGGAAATGGGAAGTATGCAGGGGTGGCAACAGAAGGGAGGGATCTGGAGACAAACTGCTCATCTTGCGTTAGTGAGAATGAGTAGATAGATGCTTTGCCTGGAAACAAGCAGCAATCTAAGCATCTCACAGAGTTAGGCAGATAGATCTTAAATAGCTGAAAGGTTTGAAGTTGGTTGCTTTTAAGAAATGGGAAGTGGGATGTGATGTTAATGACAGGTTAATGTTTCTTTTTCTTAATATAACTTGTAGAACAATTTGATTCTTCAAACTATATGCAGGTATATCTTGATGAAAAGAAAAATTAGCCTTTAAAAATTTAATTATGGGCCAGGCACAGTGGCTCACACATCTGTAATCCTAGTACTTTGGGAGGCCGAGGCAGTGGATCACTTGAAGCCAGGAGTTCAAGACCAGCTTGGCCAACATGGCGAAACCACTGCCTCTACTAAAAATACAAAAATTAGCCAGGCATGGTGGTGCATGCTTGTAATCCCAGTTACTCAGGAGGCTGAGGCATGAGAATCGCTTGAATCTGGGAGGTAGAGGTTGCAGTGAGACAAGATCGTGCTACTGCACTCGAGCCTAGGTGACAGAGTATAAAAAAAAAAAAAAAAAGTTATGTATTTCGAGAGTGTTCAGAAAGTTGGGAAAGATGGGATGAACTTTTTTCTTTACATCTTCCATATTGTATATTCTTTTACTTAGTAGCAAAAGATCGAATGCTTTTTTAACCTCATTTATTTGTGGGCAGAACACTTAAAATCTACTCACTTAGCAACCAGGGTGAACTATTTTTTTTTTTTTTTTAAGATGGAGTCTTGCTGTGTTGCCCAGGCTGGAATGCAATGGCGTAATCTTGGCTCACTGCAACCTCTGCCTCCCAGGTTCAAGCAATTCTCCTGCCTCAGCTTCCTGAATAGATGGGATTACAGGCACCTGCCACCACGCCTGTCTAATTTTTGTATTTTTAGTAGAGACGGGGTTTCACCATGTTAGCCAGGCTGGTCTCAAACTCCTGACCTCAGGGGATCCGCCTGCCTTGGCCTCCAAAAGTGTTGGGATTACAGGCGTGAGCCACCATGCTCAGCCAACTTATTTTTAAACAGGATATTGTATTTGCAAATTTCATGCCCAGTATGTTTTCATTCGGTTTTTAGACATCTTTTCAGGTAAAGTACTTCTAAATTTAATGAGCCCAACTATTAATGTGGAAAAACCCCACAAACATACTCTATAGAGCATTTCTTTACTTGCATCAATAAATCCTTATAGAGCGTTTCATCAATAAATACTGTAAATGCCATATGTGTCTAGTGGCCACTATATTAGACAAAACAACTATGAGGGTCTATAAAGTCTGGAAACAGAGGAGATAGTAATTGTATTTTTTTTTTCATTTAACAATTGGACTCTTACTTTAATTTTGAGCAGCTTCATCTGAAAATGTATTGAGCATTTTACCTGAAACTAACATGTTTCAGGTAAACTAATGTTTTAACTAACATTCTGACTAAAACTTTTTTTTTTAATCTAAAGAAGAAGAGAAACGCCGTCCATAGTGTTTCTCTATCTTGATTGCAGGAAGCTTAGGACTAAATTAGTTCAGTTACAGTAACTATAATTACTTAGAACTGTGAGTTTCAAAACGTTCTACAAAGAGCCCTGGGGCCTCACAGAAGTCTTGGTGATGAGCAAACAAAGGGATCTCTGTCCCTTCCCAACCTTAAGACAGCAACATTTTTCATTTGTTTGTTTTAAATTTTTTTAGAGATGGGATCTCGCTCTGTTGCCCAGGCTGGTGTGCAGTGGCATGATCATAGCTCACTGCAGCCTAGAACTCCTGGGCTCAAGGGATCCGCCTGCCTTAGCCTTCTCAGTAACTGGGACTACACGTACGTGCCACTGTGCTCAGCACTTTTTTTTTTTAAACAGTCAGGGTCTTGCTCTGTCACCCAGGCTGGAGTGCAGTAATGTGATCATAGCTCATTGCAGCCTCAAATTTCTGGCATCAAGTGATCCTCCAGCCTCAGTCTCCCAAGGAGCCGAAATCACAGGCCTGGATCATTGCACCTGGCTTGTGCAGCACTCTTAATTGTTTTATTTTTATTCATTGACTTATTCTCGCCCATGGACTCAGGTCACACTAATTGTTTTATATATGGGTTCCTTAGAAGACTTCACTGCGTAAAAAGGCCTCCAATGCTAAGAAATACTAGGTAACTTCTGTTTGGTTTGATTAGTTATACTTCCTTCCTCCTCACTCATGGTTCACATTCTCTATTTTCATGTCAACAACATACACATAATAGGCAGCGCCTCAAGCATATTCTGGAAGCAGTCCATGTCAAGCCTAGGAGTCACTACCTCTAGGGCACTGAGCAGATTCCCAGGTGTGAGTTCTGCCTGGCTCCACGTAAACATACACCAGCTGCTAACTACAAGTCCGTCATGGGAATTTCAGGCTCATTTCAGAGTCCCTTTAGGTCTTTCTGAGCCTTCAAAATATTTTCTAGGGTTGCCCGGGGAGTTGTTTTGATTACTGATTTGAGGATATTTCAAATTTATGAATGACTCCTCACCTAGTACAGAATTTCTGCCAAATGAAGATTTTGTTTTATTTTACATTTTATCTCCTGAAATCAACAAAACCTGATATTAAGATTCTGAGATTCCCAGCATATTTTACAACCAGACTTTTCCCCTGGCCCTTTGTCTGACCAGCTGATTTATTCTGTTCTCTACTATTTTCTGTGGATTTGGTTTGAGTATGGTTTTGAAATTTTAGAAGATGGAAGGCAATGTTACCTTGGATTCTTTGCTCTTTGGAAAGTTTATTTTCTTCCTTTTTAGACTGTCTTGCTTTTTAGACAGTCTTGCTTTGTTACTGCCACAGCTTAACTACATTGAAGATATCTCGTTCTTCGTAACATTTGAAAAGTTAAACAAAGATAACTAGATGCACATTGAACATTCAAAAGAAAAAAGAAAAAGAAATGGAAAAAAATTAAAAAAAAAAAGAAAAACGAGGCCAGCATGGTGGTTCACGCCTATAGTCCTAGCATTTTGGGGGCAGAGGTAGGGGGATCACTTGATCCTGGAGTTCAAGGACAGCCTGGGCAACACGGTGAAACCCTGTCTCTACAAAAGATACAAAAAATAGCTGGGTGTGGAGGTGTGTGCCTGTGGTCCCAGCTACTCGGGAAGCCGAGGTGGGAGGATAGCTTGAGTCTAGGAGATAGAGGCTGCAATGAGCCATAATTGCATCATGGCACTCCAGACTCCAGACTGGGTGACAGAGTGAGATCCCGTCTCGAAAAAGAAAAAAAAAAAAATTAAGTCCCCACGTTTCACCATAGAGAGTCAACATGTGAGTGAGTGTATTTTCTCCATTTCATCTACTACACCAGTAAATTTCAGCAGTTGTAGCAGCAAGAATTTCAATTTGCTTTTCTTTATATCAGTTCATTGTTCATCACAATACATCTGAATCATCTAGCTAGATGTCATTGTTACTGCACTTCAGAAGAAACTGAAAGACAAAGATAAACTGAGACCAACTCAAACCATGTAGCCAACATACCTCAGAGCTGAGCGTCGAATCTTAGTTTTCAGCTCACATTCAGAGGGACATCATCTTAGTAGAATCAGGCTTAGCTGCCACGCCCTGGAGTTGTGAACATCTGAGACTTGGGTCCCTGTGAGCTGTGGATGCTGGAGGGTAAGTGATCTGCAGGCCCACCAGTTCAGCTTCTGCAGGACATGTCCGTTCATCCTTTGCTTGGCTCTTGCCCCTGCTAGCTGGATTGTTTCAGGCACCAGATTCAAGTTAGCAAAGTTGGAGATCAACCTTTTAGCAGAGGCAGCAAAAAGGCAGAAACTTCATAGACACACAAGCCTTAATCAACTTGATACACTGTGATAGGCACAAAGTCTCTGAGCCTGGAGGAATTGGGATGTAACGAGGATCCAGAGCACAGACTGGGCCAGAATGGTCAACTAATGCCAGGAGAGAGTAAATTTAAATCTAAGCCCCTGGCAAGCTTCTTGGCCTACCTGTTGTTGCTTTTCCTTTGACTCATAGCTGTCTTTTGTTCCCTGTGGAGTTTTACCACACCTGGACTCTCCATAGCAAGCTCATGTTCCGTAGTAATCCCCAAACTCTGATTGCTTATCCAGATTCCAAGCCTTTGCTCATTTCTTCCCGTTTCCTCCACTTACACCTACCCATCTGTAAGATGATGTGCAAATGGAGCCCTTGATTTCTTCATACTTTTGGAAGAGGCTGCCAAGGGAAAAATCTTTGTAATAGATGCAAATTGGTACACATTCCAAGTCCTAGAAAATCCAGGTCATGCAAAAAGATTGTGAAACCCTTTCTGCCCATAACTAATTTCAATTTATAAAGGAGTGAAGTTGAAGAGGGGAGGGAGGGAGAATTCCTTTGGAGATATCAGTGTGCTCCGCCTCTATCCCCTTCAAGTATCAATCAGAGAGCTTGACTTGTGTCCCCCTAGCTTAGGAGGTGGGACATAAGAATTGTTTGGGAAGTTGTGGCTGGATTGGCCTTAGAGAACAGAGCAGGAAGAGAGAAGACAGCAGCTTCACCCTCAATGTAGGGGGTTGAGGGTGGACAAAGATGCATGCTTCCCATGGACCAGGTCTGCAGATATGACTGGAGTCACATTTGCAGAAGATTCCATTCAAGATGGCAGCGTGCAGAGGTAAAGTGACCCAGAAGAGGGGCAGAGGAAAGATTTCCAGAAGTTCAGGGTCTGAAATGCTTCTTGGAAGCAGTCTGCTAAAGGAGGCATCGGGCACACTACAGACATTGTAATTGAATTGCCCCAGAAGGGAAAGTTCAGAAAGAGAAAATATTTTCATCACAGCAGGCTCAGGGCAGCCAGTCAGTGTTGGGCTCTTTTCCCTGACCTAGAGTTTCTCAAGCTATATATTTTGAAATCAAATTAGTGAATTTTGGTCATCTTTAAAAATAATAATAATAAACTAGAATGTGTTGGAAAATACATTGGTTGGATATTGTTTCCTGAAACTTTTGCTTCAGTTTTATAAATAGGTGTTGGTGTAAATTTTATTTTTTTACTGTGAATGTGGTCCAAAAAAGTGTGAAAGTTCCTGTTTTAATTTGTTCTCCCTGTGCTTGGTTTTGGAGGGATTAGGCAGCTGCAATACGGGAGATCAAGATCAAGGCCTCTGGAGCCAGGCAAGTTATTTTACCTCTCTGTGGTTTAACGTCTTATCCATAAAACCTGGATAACGATAGTGCCTACCTCATAGGGTTGTTAGGACGATTAAAAGGATTAAACTATTTGATCCATGCAAAGTGCTTCTAATGGTACCTAAAATAACAGTATGTGCTTCACAAATGCCAATTGTTTCCGCCTCCTGGAGATTTTTTTCTCATGGCCAAAGATAACAACGTGATTTTAAAGATACAGTAAATTCTTCCCTAAATTATGTGCACAATCCAGTTTTGTTCAGCTCAAGACAATGATTTCTGTGAGCAAATACATACTCCTCAAATATTTATGGAGTAGCTATTACATGCTGGCATTCTGCTCTGTGCTAGGGGTACAGAATGAAGTAAGATAATACCCCTGACCTTGAAGAACATACAGTCTGCAAAAGAAATTCCAATTTATTTGACTTTATCTCCATCACCCCCACGTGGTGCCTGGCATATTGTAGGCGCCTAGAGAATAGATGTTTGTCTGTTTGTTTAGGAGACAAGGTCTTGCTCTGTCATCCAGGCTGGAGTACAGTGATAGGATCGTAGCTCACTGCAGCCTCAAACTCCTGAACTGAAGTCATCTTCCCACCTCAGCCTCCCAAGTACTGGGACCACAGGGGTTCACCACCATGCTCAGCTAGTTTTTACATTTTTGGGGGGAAGATGGGGTCTCCCTGTGTTACTCAGCTTGTTTTGAACTCCTAGACTCAAGCGATCCTCCCACCTCAGTCTCCCAAAGTGGGAGCTGGGATTACAGGTGTGAGCCACCACACTTGGCCTCTGGAAAATGTATACTGAGTGCATTTTGCTGGAAAGAATCATCAGCTCTCTTTACCTCAGCCAGATGCAGTAAATAAGGGAGCCTCTTATGTCATCTTTTCTTTTCTTTTCTTTTTTTTTTTTTTTGAGACGGAGTTTAGCTCTTGTTGCCCAAGCTAGAGTGCAGTGGTGCGATCTCAGCTCACCGCAACCTCTGCCTCCCAGGTTCAAGCGATTCTCCTGCCTCAGCCTCCCAAGTAGCTGGGATTATAGGCACACACCACCACAACTGCCTACTTTTTTGTATTTTTAGTAAAGACAGGGTTTCTCCATGTTGGTTAGGCTGGTCTCGAACTCCCGACCTCAGGTGATCCGCCCACCTTGGCCTCCCAAATCATGTGATCTTTTCTAGTACATTTGAGATGTGGAGGAAAGAACAGCAGCATCGGAGACTTTTTCTGTAAATGCCAAAGGTTTCCAAAAGTCTACATTTGAAGAAAGATTAATTTGGTCTTGTAGACATCCTCTGGTGTCTCCTTTATACTGTTTATTGAAAAAAGTTTCTAGGGAAGGAAAAAGAAAGGAAACAGATGGCTCCAAATGACAGAGCAGAACCTTATGATTTCTTCTCTCTTTGCTGCTTGGAGCAGCTGAGAAGCCAGCAGGAAAGAAAATCAGGGATGTGGTGTGTCCTCCGGAATTGTTCCTCACCTCCTCCTTCCACTCCGGCATTCCCAGTCCCTCAGCTATGTAAATAGAGCTCTGACGTCACAGCCCAGGGAGATCAGGCGGGGTGAGCAGGGTCAACACTTCCTCCCACACCCTACTCTTCAAAGCGTCGCAGACTTCCAAGAAGGTTGCGTGGGAAATTAACCAATTGACAGGTTGGTTTATTTTTGTTTTTTGTTTGTTTGTTTGTTTTGTTTTGTTTTTGTTTTAGAACAGAGGAAGTGAGAACCAGAAAAGAAATGGGGGGGAAAAAAAAAAGACTGATTTGTGATTTGGGACAATAAAGCCCTCCCCGACTTTGCTTTAGAAAGAGTATAGAACTGTAGGCTGTAGAGTGACGACACTGGTGTGGCCGAGGGTCAGGAAGTGTGTGTGTCTCCTAAAAGGGCCAAGAACTACCTTTAGAAAGGGCAACAGTAAGAATTCACACTTAATTGTCATGCGCGTTTACACATTTATAACGCACAAAGCATACCCACGTACATTATGTCAAATGAGTTGGTCAGTGTCACATGGAGCTGAAATGGGAATGAAGATATCCTGGACTTGAAGACCAGCTGGCTTTTAATTAAGCTTTTTATGCCTGAAAAGAAATTCTTCCCCTTCCGTATCAAGCCATCTTCCTCAGCGCTTACATGCTTTGTAGATCTTAAAGAACTGTTCGCCTCCCCTCACAGCTCCCACGTTTGGTACTAAATTCTTTGATCCACTTGTGGGTGGAGGTAGATGCAGTAGCTGATGCATTTTGCATGCTGATCAGTGCTGTGAGTACATTGAATATCAGGGTCAGCCCCGTGGGTGTGCCCTTTGGGCAATCAGCAACACAGGGCCTCATGCTTATTTTTAGTTTTTGAGACAGGGTCTCACTTTGTCACCTAGGCTGGAGTGCAGTGGCAGAATCTCGACTCACTGCAGCCTTGACCTCCCGGACTCAAAGGATCCTCCCGCCTTTGCCTCCCAAGTAGCTGGGACTACAGGTGTGCACCATCCCACCCAGTTAATTTTTGTGTTTTTTATAGAGACGGGATTTTGCCAAGTTGCCCAGGCTGGTCTTGAACTCCTGAGCTCAAGGGATCCACCCACCTCAGCCTCCCAAAATGTTGGGACTACAGGTGTGTGCCACCATGTCTGACCAGGGCTTGGTGCTTATATGGGTCCCATATGCTGCTGCTGCCATCTTGAGATTTGTAATAATTTTTACACTGGGCCCCACAGATTATGTTGCCACTACCAATTGACTTTGTTAGTTTTCTGAGAAGCCAAATCCAGATGGTTGGTCTGAGAATATTGTTTGATTTCTGCCAGTTTCTACAGTATAAGTGGCATGCCTACCCAGGACGGATAACAGGTGAACAAGGCAATAATTACATTGGTGTAGCAACTTATAGTTTAGGACAGACTTTCATGTGCATAACCTCCTTTAACCCTCACGAGCAAATGTCAGGAGGCAAGTCTATTTAAGGCAATCAGAAACCCACCTATAGGAGATTAAATTGAGTTGATAGGCAAACATCTCTTTAAGTGAAAATCAGGGGAAAAACAGTACAAAAAATTATCCAGATGTTACACAGCTGCGCTGCAAAAGTTACAAAGTCAATCAAGGACTCAGTGTGGAGTTTAGCCAAAGGGATCACGGGGAATAAAAATTCCAATCACAAGCCAAGGAAGAGAGAGACATTGTTCTTGGAGCAACTTGGAGCATCAGTCACAGAGATCCCTCATGGTTGCTCACAGCCCAGGGATATACATCACGAAGTCCAGCTGAGAACTCCTTTGTCAAGGATTCTGCCTTTGACTCATCACTTCTTGATTAGCAATTTGATTTGGTTTCTGTGTCCCTTTTTTTTTTTTTTTTAAAGCAACAGATCAATGCTGAAAACAGGGTTTAAGCCACCTTTATAAGCTTGTTGGCCTGAGACCTAGACTCTCAAATCCAGACCAAATACAGCCCTTTGACAACCCGGCAACACCCAGTCTGTGGTTTTTTATTTGCTTCCACCTGGTTGTCCGACCTAATCTCCTGCCTCTCTGCCTGCCCCAATTGCACAACTGTGGTTCCGATCTGAAGTCTAAAGTCCAGGCTGCTGCTGCTATTGGCAAGGCGCTGGCTGGCTGAATTTCCCTGCGGGAGCGTAATCTACTGCAACTTTGTCCCTAACTCACAGCCATTTGAGGGCAGAATGAGACAAAGAAAGATGCCTTCATGACTTTTCACCCCCATGCTACAGACATGCTCGTTTTTCCAACTCTTTTCTCAGGGCACTCTTCAAATCCTGCATCCTAAGGGGTTTTCTACATGCATTCAAAGTAAAATTGACCTACAAGGAAGACTGGGTCATTGTTCTCCTTCCTTTTCCAATGTCCTCAGCACACTCCTAAGATTGTCTGTAGCATTGCAGCCAAATTCCAACATTCAAGTTTTTCACAACTTGGAGAGAAAGGAGGGGTTCATTGTAGAAGCATGGATTCTCTTGGATGATCAAGGTATAAATAGGATTTCTATCAAGAGACTATCCTGCTGGGATGCAGCTATGGTTGCCTTATGGAGAGTAAAAAGCTGTAGGGGAGATAAACACATTTCACTAGAGGTCAAGTACTTGGCCAGTGTATTTATTGATCTTCTGGCGCTTTAACCAAGACTTGATGACTTGAGTCAAGAATGCATTTTATTTTCTCCTGGTTCGGAAGCAACTCATTTTGGGTTTCTGAACGAGCAGTCTTTTTGTTACTCTATCTGCTGAGAAATCAAGTTGGAAAATCCAGTTAATGATCTAGTTATTTAAAACCACTCA
Source organism: Mandrillus leucophaeus (assembly GCF_000951045.1). Taxonomy (NCBI): domain Eukaryota; kingdom Metazoa; phylum Chordata; class Mammalia; order Primates; family Cercopithecidae; genus Mandrillus; species Mandrillus leucophaeus. The sequence goes on from NW_012102699.1 coordinate 2,529,700, forward strand.
TTAGAGTGTAATTGCTTTTTGGAGGAAAAAAGGAAGGTCTTATTAAAAGGAGCTGAGTGGGTGTGTGTTTGGTTCCAGATTGAGTTTATAGAGAAGTCAAATCTACTTTTCTCTCCCTTATGTAATCTTGCTTCACAAATCCTGTCAAAACAGATTCGAGGAAGGAAGACTATTAACAAGCTGCACAGCTACTAAAATGATATGGGAGGGATGAGGGGAAATTAACTATGACTGAACCCTTTCTGCATAACAGGAGTATTGATGGTGGAATCTCATTCCTCACAGCAACTTTGGGAGGTCAGGAATGCAAGTTTTCCACATGTAACAGAGAATCAGAAGTTTAGTAACTTGCCCAAGATTCCACATCAGCAAATGTCAGAACTGAAATTCCATCCCAGGAATCTTTGGCTCCCACCCAAACTCATGATGTTTCTGTTATGCCAAGCCCTCTATATAAAAATACTGTGTAGGAATGATAAGTCTAATCATGGCATCACCTACTGAGGTTTATCTCTTTTTGTTTTTAAGCCAGAGTCTCATTTCCGTGCCCAGGCTGGAATGCAGTGGTTAGGTCTCAGTTCACTGCAACCTCCGGTTTCTGGGTTTAAGTGATTCTTACGCCTCAGCCACCCAAGTAGCTGGGATTACAGGCGTGCACCACCATGCCTGGCTACGTTTTGTATTTTTAGTAGACATGGGGTTTCACCATGTTGGCCCGGCTGGTCTTGAACTCCTGACATCAAGTGATCCGCCCAACTCAGCCTCCCAAAGTGCTGGGATTACAGGCATGAGCCAGTGTGCTCAGCCTTTTCTTTGATTTTTTTTTTCCTTTTTTCCTTTTTTTAAGATGGAGTCTCACTTCCTCGCCCAGGCTGGAATGCATTGGTTAGGTCTCAGCTCACTGCAGCCTCCGGTTTCTGCGTTTAAGTGATTCTTGTACCTCAGCCACCCAAGTAGCTGGGGTTACAGGCGTGCACCACCATGCCCAACTAAGTTTTGTATTTTTAGTAGACATGGGGTTTCACTGTGTTAGCCCAGCTGGTCTTGAACTCGTGACATCAAGTGATCCACCCACCTCAGCCTCCCAAAGTGTTGGGATTACAGGCGTGAGCCACTGTGCCTGGTCTTTTCTTTGATATTTTAAAAACAAAGCTGAGCTGAAAGACCACTGAGATTTAAAAAAGAGAAGAGCTTTATACTTAGGAATAGTCTATGTTTGAACGGAATGGGATATAATTATTGAAATCGAAGTGTGGGTATAGTTTGTTAAGCTGGCACTGGGCCAATGTCTTTGGACACTGGTGGAACTTTCCCACTTCTTAGGGGTCATTGGTTCCTTGGAAAACTATCACATGAAAAGGAAAATTAAGGTGACAAGAGAAAATAGGTTCCATTGATGACATTACTTATTACTTTTGCCTTGCCTCTGCCAACTTCAAGGAGCCTGGCTTGGTTCAGGGACTAATGTCCATTATCATGTTGAGTTGAAATTGACCTGTGATTTCAAGTTCACTTGAAAAGTGCTTGTCATTTTATAGACGACAGGAAAGTCAAGTTAGGGACTTGACATCTATAGTTACTAAGCTCTGAAGATCCTTTTATTCTCCTAAACACTTTTCTCAACTTTTCTTCTAAAAGAGCCTGTATATGAATAAATTCGCTTTTCCTAATTTTCCCTTTCTTTGTGTTCCAATGTTTTGTTTCCCCCCGCCCTCTGAATTATTGCAATGCTCACATTCTCTCTCATATTGTGGCTATTTGTACACATATATGTTTTTCCACCTAATTACTAAGCTCTTTGAGGGCAGATCATATGTCTTGCTTTGCTTTCTACAGTTTAGCTAGCATAATCAACACAGGGCTTTATTTTTTTTTAATTGCAAAAATACAGTGGAAATGGTCATGTACATAATAAACTTTTATATCTCGCTTATTATATGTAACTATTATAGCATATTTTGTATAGTCTTTATAAACTTAGGTTTAAAATGTTATGAAGTAGTTTTATATAAAAAAATGAACATTTTGTGTGTGAAAGCTCTGGTTCTGCTTATAATATTTTTAAATGTGGAACTGGTGAATTCAAATAGAACAAACACTTAAAAGACTTGATTTTGCTAAATTGATTTCCAAAGGAGTTTTATTGGCTGTGGTAGGCCCCCAAGCTTCCCCACACTAAAACCTGGGACTGAATATGATGAAGTGTCATGCCTGTGACTGTTACAGCCAAAGGGAAATGAGCCAGGTGGGTCTAATCTAATCACACAGAGTTATCCCCAGCTGGTGGCAGAAGCAAAGTCAGACAGATTCAGAGTATGAAAAGGATTCTAAGCACAGTTGCAGGCTTTGAAGAGGAGGGAGCCAAGCACAAAACCAGGGAGCTCCCTTTAGGAGCAGAAAGTGACCCCTGGCTGACAGCCAGAAAAGAAACCTTGGTCCTCTAGCCGCCAGAAACAATCTGCCAGCCACCTGAATACCTTGGAAAACAACTCACCTCCAGCGCCTTCAATAAGAGGCCAGCCTGGCTGACACCTTGATTTCGCCCTGGAGTAGAACTAAGCCGAAAACCCAGGGAAGCCCACCTGGTCTTCTGACTTTGAGATAACAAATGTGTGTTGTTTAGAGTAGCTAAATTGTGGTATTTTTTAAAATGCAGCAATGGAAAATAAGGCGAGGCACAGTGGCTCACGCCTGTAATCCCAGCACTTTGGGAGGCCGAGGCAGGAGCATCACCTGAGGTCAGGAGTTCGAGAGCAGACTGGCCAACGTGGGGAAACCCCGTCTCTACTAAAAATGCAAAATTAGCTGGGTGTGGTGGCGCATGCCTGTAATCCCAGCTATTCAGGAGGCTGAGGCAGGAGAATCGCTTGAACCGGGAAGGTGGAGGTTGCAGTGAGCCAAGATGGCGCCATTGCACTCCATCCTGGGCAACAAGAGCAAAACTCTGTCTCAAAAAAAAAAAAAAAAGAAGAAACAAAAGAAAAAAAAAAAAAGAAAATGAAGACATTGGCTTACTCTCTTACCAAGTAACACATGAAATTGCTGATGTTCGTGCAGGTGGTAGTGGACAGAACTCCAGAATTGTATACTATAATTAAAACAGTGTTTGCTGGCCCGGTGTGGTGGCTCACACCTGTAATCCCAGGCTGAGGCAGGTGGATCACCTGAGCTCAGTAGTTCGAGACCAGCCTGGCCAACATGACAAAACCCCATCTCTACTAAAAATACAGAGTTTAGCTGGTGCGGTGGTGTGCGCCTGTAATCTCAGCTACTGGGAGGCTGAAGCAGGAGAGTTACTAAGACATTATTAAAGATTTTGTATTGCCCTCTCATAGCACTGGAGTGTGGAAATAAATGAGAAAAGAAGAGGAAATTCTGGATAAGAAATTTGATACTGAGAGAAAAATCACAGAGGAGAAGATTCTACTTAGAAAAGAGTAGTATGTTCTAGACTTCTGGAAAAATTATTGTATTTTTAAGAGTAGTGTGTTGAAGCTGGCTTCTCTTACCTTACAAAAGCCAATTGTTAAATTTTCAGGAATCTAGAGAGTCACTTGTTACTTTATTTATTTATTTATTTATTTTGACATGGAGTCTCGCTCTGTTGCACAGGCTGGAGTGCAACGGGGCAATCTCGGCTCACTGCAACCTCCACCTCCCAGGTTCAAACAATCCTTCTGCCTCAGCCCCCCAAGTAGCTGGGATTACAGGTGCCCACCACCAAGCCCGGCTAATTTTTGTAATTTTTATGGAGACGAGCGTCCACCATGTTGGCCAGGCTGGTCTCGAACTCCTGACCTCAAGTGATCCACCTGCCTCAGCCTCCCAAAGTGCGGGGATTACGGGCGTGAACCACTGTGCCCATCCTGAGGGTCACTTGTTAGATACGACTCTCATTAAAAGTTAAGTTAGAAAAACTTTCAACTAAAGAAGTTATATTAAAAACACGTAAAAAATGCCCCCCAACTCATCTTTCTGAAGTTTACATTTTATTATTATCTATGATCTTGAGATTATTTACATCTAATGCATTTGTATGGCAGAAATACTATATAATGGTTTGCTTTTTTCCATTTCTTTCTCACCCTACATTCAGTGGTATGGCAGTTGAGGCTTGAAATTGGCCATGATGAGAGTACTTACACCATAGAAATAGGAAAATGCCTTTTCTAAGCCAATGAGATATCAGGAAAGCTTTTCAGAGACTTAGATCAGAGCTAAGGCCTTTTTCCTTTTGGATGTGGACCAAAGACAATGCAAAGTCCAGCAGTGGCGGCAGCCATCTTGCCAGTGTTTAGGGAGACTCCAGTGAGAGTGGAGCCAACGTAGCAAAAGCCAGGAGAGAGAGATGGAGACAAACTGGTACTGGGGACATGGCTTGTTCATTTCCAGCAGTACCTGATCCCACCCCCAACTCTACACTTTTTTTTTTTTTTTTCCCTCTGTAAGAGACAGGGCTTCACTCTGTCCTCCAGGCTGGAGTTAAGTGGTGCAATCATAGTTCATTGAAGCCTCAAACTCTTGGGTTCAAGCAGTCCTCTAGCTTCAGCCTCCCCAGTCGCTGGAACAATAGGCTGTGCCACTATGTTCAGTTGTTTTTGTTTTGAGATAAGGTCACGCTCTGTCGTCCAGACTGGAATGCAGTGGTGTGATCATGGCTCACTGCAGTCTCAACCCCCTGGGCTCAAGCAATTCCCCCACCTCAGCCTCCCGAGTAGCTGGGATTACAGACGTGTGCCACCGTATCTGGCTAATTTTTGTATTTTTTGTAGAGATGGGGTTTCGGCCATGTTATCCAGGCTGACCTCAAACTCCTGGGCTCAAGCAGTCCTCCCACCTGGGCCTCCCAAAGTGCTGGGATTACAGGGTGAGCCACCATGCCGGGCCCTCTACACTTTTTAATTGAGCCAATACATTTTTTTTTTTTTTTGTATTTAAGTCAGTTTGGTTTGAATTTTCTATCATTTACATTAAAATCAAATTAAATGACACAGCAATGTCTGTACCAGGTCCAGAATTACACTGCTAGCCCCCAAAGTGGCTTCACTTGGTAACAGTAACTTAGAGGGATGGGAATTCTCCATCCTCAGTCGTGTTCTGATCTTGTATTATAATCCTCTCTTTCACAAACAGATGTTTGCTTCATCTAATAAGCCTTATATAATTTCCCTTGCAGGCTGGGATCAGTTTTTCTCAGTAAACACTTTTGTTAGAGTGATATACATTCTTTTTTTTTTTTAATTAAAAAAAATTAAAAAAATAGAAACGGGATCTTGAGGATAGGATAGCTATTCTTAGCTGTTGGTGACCTAACAGCTACCCTGTCCTACCCTCCTCTTCCATGATAATAAAAATTGATTTTTATTCAGAGCTGCAAAGCCCCAGAAGATGAGCCATGATTTAATCTCATTACCCTTTATCACATAATTGCTTTCCAGCCTTCCTTACAGCTAAGTTTGGCCATGGAACCCAGTTCCATGGCTTCTACTCTTAGAAGGCACACATATACAAGCATTTTCATGTCTGTAATCACTCAGCAAATATTTGCCTTTGTACCATGTAGTGTGCTGGGCACTAGCACAGAGATGAACAAAACATCTGGTCATTAACTTCCTTTACCTTCATGACTTTTTTTTTTTTGTCTGTGTTTGAGAACAATACAAGGTGGCATTAGTGGCTTTAAAACCCCAAGATATTACCTGAAATTTTAATCTTGTTTATTTATTCTCAGAGTGCCTTGCTAAATTACATCTTGTTAATGTGTGGTGATCACGTTAGATCTGAAGTCTATATAGGCCAAACATGCATTGATAGAAATTCTATTTCTTTTTTGATACAGTCTTATCTGTACTTCTTTTTTTTTGGAGAGTGTTTTGCTCTTTTGCCCAGGCTGGAGTGAAGTGGTGCAATCTCGGTTCACTGCAACCTCCGCCCCCTGGGTTCAAGTGATTCTCCTGCCTCAGCCTCTCTAGTAGCTGGGATTATAGGCACCCACCATCACATCTGGCTAATTTTAGTATTTTTAGGAGAGATGGGGTTTTGCCATGTTGGCCAGGCTGGTCTTGAACTCCTGACCTCAGGTGATCCACCTACCTTGGCTTCCCAAAGTGCTAGGATTATAAGCATGAGCCATCGTGGCTGGCCTGTACTTCTTATGTGACAGTGTAAAATGAAGGCCACTATGTATTTCAATTAATGGCATCTAAACTTGGTTCCTCATTTGGGTAGGAGGACATGGAGCAGTTTCTTTTTTTGTGAATTCTAAAGCAAACCTTGTTAACTCTGAACAGATCTTGAGAGATCTAACGTGAGAAGTATGTATTGAGCACCTAACGTCTTTACCTTTAGTTTTTCTAAATATTTTACCTCCAGTTGATGCCACCTCTGAATCCACATTTGGAAATTCATAATTCTTCAGCTATTTTTTCTTTTGTGGGTTAGAACCTCTCATGAATACTTTTTAGTGGGTTGAAACATAGTTACACAGCATTAATATTTACAGTCACCTAAACTTACTTCTTTGTTTACCGAGCCTCATCTCCGTGCCTCTAGATGAGATTGTGCACCTGAACTGCAGGCTCCCTTTAGGACCTCACTGGTATTGCCTTGTGATGACTCACCATTATAGTAAATTCCACCCAGCTCAAACTAATCCCAAAATAGGGTTCAGGGATTACCGACAAAGGCTAGGCTAATTCTTTGCATAACGGCCGAGTGGTAGAGCAGAAAAAACATGAATCAGAGAGTCCTAGATTCAAATTCCAGTTTGACCATTTGCAGACACTTTGACTTAGAGCACTTTAAGTATCATCACTGAGCCTCCCTTCCTCATTCGTGAAGAGGGATCATATTACTCACCTTATAGCATTTGTGTTGTAAGGAGTCAATAAGATCATCATATGAGTGAAGTGCCAAAGACCATGCCTGGCCCATAGATGTCATTAAACAGGGTAGCTGTTTTCTCCCTAACTATAAAGCAGCATCATTGTCTGAGGTAAATACCCGAAGGTCGTCATCTCACGCCAGGGAAATCGGGGATACGGACACATAAGAAGTGAATTTAAGAGCAGAGATTTAACAGGGGAAAGAAAAAGAGAATAGCTCTCTCCTGCAGAGAGAGAGGCGCGGCCGAGTGGGTCTTCCGGTTTCATGGTGAAATGCATGGGATTTTGTAGAGGAGCTTGAGGAGGTGGTGTCTGATTTACACAGGGCCGGAGAGGTTGGTCGGACCAGACGTTCCATTTGCATAGTGTGCAAAGAAGATGGCTATCCCACCCTAATCTTTGATTATGCAGATGGGGTCTGTACCTGGCTGGTGCCATGTTGTCTGCTTTTTTACTGCACATGTGGTGACAAAGAAAAGGAAAAAGAGAATCTCCGTGCTGAATATACCTGCCTTCCAGGTATCCCTTTTCTATTGGCACAGCTGCTGGCAGTTACCTATGGATGCTTTTAGCTTGCTTATCTATGCCTGCACCTTGATTTTTTGGGCTGCTTTTTATTAAAAGGAAACCTTATCGAGGACTCTCTTACCCTTACTATCTGCCTAAATAATTTCTTTCTAGCTCCTGTATCAACTAGATTGAAAGTTCCATGAGGCCTCAAATCTGATGGATCCCAGTTGCTGTTTTTCCAGTAACTAGAATAGTGCTGGGCACATGCTAGACACTTAACAAATACTTGGTAATTGATTGTTATAATTATTATCATAAAAGTAAGGTAAACTCCAGTGCCTTCTTCAAAGAATCCTGCCTCCATCCTCTTTTTCAAATTAAGTCCAAGCACAAATCTTTCCATGAAGCCACATCTGTATGCTCTAATTTGTAGCTATTTCATGCTTAACTGGCACCACCTCCTCCCCTCCTTACCATTTACTATCAGGATTAAACAGGAGTGCACTGCATATACAATGTAGGGCCTAGATAATTTCTCCCTATCTTTGAGTCTTGTCTTCTTAAAATTCAATTCTACCAGTCATTCTTGATTTTTAAGCAATTGCTGGGCAGTGTGCTGGGTTCTAGAAAAGAAACAGTAGCTGCCTCTCGGAGTACCTAGTCTTTCAGTGGATACAGCTTTGTAATCTAACAATTGCATCACAAGGTGATATGAAAAACTATAGGCACAGAGTATCTAGGTAGCAGAGATGGGAGAAAGTGATTAACTTTCTCAAAAATCAGGTTATAAGGAAATGTGACTTTTCAAGGAAGGTTAGGAATTTCCAGCTGGTTAAGGTGGGAGAAGAATATTCCAAGGAGAGTAAACAATATGTGCCCAAGGGCATAAGATAGCAGGATATTATCCTGGAGAACGTAGAAGCAATTCAGTACTGCTGGAGCATAATGAAGAAGCTAGGAAGTAAGGAGGGGGCCAGGAAATTGAGGATGATAAGTTCAGAGACAGAGCCAGTGGCCATATGTAGCAAAGTTTTGAATGTCATAAATACTGTGGGTGACGGGGACCCTGGAATGGGATTATCTGAAGAAGTTTAGAAATGACCTTTGATGGCAGGGTAGAAAATACACCAGGAGAAAAAGTAAAAGAGATTAAAGTTGCACAATACTTCAGGAAGAAGTATGAGTGGTCTGGATGAGAAACACTGAGGGCCTGATGTGTAGCAGGACAAGTCGCAGACAAAACTCCTCAGACACAGAGTTAAAGAAGGAAGCAGTTTATTCGGCCAGGAGCATCGGTAAGACTCCTGTCTCAAGAGCCAAGCTCCCGAGTGAGCAATTCCTGTCCCTTTTAAGGGCTCACAACTCTAAGCGTGAGAGGGTAGTGATGGATTGAGCAAGCAGGGGGTACGTGACTGGGGGCTGTATGCACCGGTAATCAGAACGGAACAGAACAGGACAGGGATTTTTACAATGCTCTTGCATACAATGTCTGGAATCTATAGATAACATAACCGGTTAGGTCAGGGGTCAATCTTTAACTACCAGGCCCAGGGCGTGGCACCGGGCTGTCTGCCTGTGGATTTCATTTCTGCCTTTTAGTTTTTACTACTTCTTTCTTTGGAGGCAGAAATTGGGCATAAGACAGTATGAGGAGTGGTCTCCTCCCTTAGACTGAGTCAGTGCTGATGAGACAGAAAGACAGATTGAGCTGATTTTTAGGAGACAAAATTCAGAATTGATAAGGCTAGCTTGGACTTCGGGTGTAGGTAGATAAAAAGGAGAAAAAAATAGCACTGTTATTGTTGTGTATCTGTTACTCGGTAAAATGTAATGCTAATCACATAAAAATGCTCAGAAATAGTTCTTTAATAAATAAGTCTCCATAGAATTATCTGGTCTTGATTTAATTTTATTTCCAATTTTAATATTACTTTCTATTAACTAGAACCTTCCATGCTTTACCCAGCCTCTTGGTGTGTTTCCAGTCTACAAGGATTCTCTTAATATTTCCAAGTGATTTACAAGCAGAAAACTAAAAGGTGACTTTGTTTTCCAACCACATATTTATCTATTTAGATAGTCATTAGCATAGTATTCAAAAGCCATCTGAGAATGACGTTGCATGACTAAAAACAAAGAAGGAAAGATGTCAAACCTCAATACACAAGCATGAACCTTCTTTTCATTGCAGGCCACATAGAGGAACACCACAATTTTTCTTAGTATTGAAGTTCATCTCAGCCTCAACCAATCTTTAACTGTGTATCATAAACACAGATTTTTTTTCATAGAAAACAATTTCTAGTTTACAGAAAGAAATGTCAAACTCAGTCTATCAGAGCTTTAGAATTATCATGGAAGATGAACAACAAAGTATAAGCAAAATTGCTTGTTTTTGTAAGCTAACTGCAACTACAGAGATGAGAAAGTCTTCCATTGATATGATGGCTATCGTGCATATATTTTTATATATTTCTAAGGATTGAAAGGAGAACTATCAGGGCTTCAGATACATTTTGAAGAGATAATGTTATGTATTTATTTTGAGACAGGGTCTTAGCTCTGTCACTCAGGCTGAAGTGCAATAGCAAGATCACAGGTCACTGCAGCGTTGACCTCCGGGGTTCAAGTGATCCTTCCACCTCAGCCTCCTGAGTAGCTGAGACTACAGGCACTTGCCACCAAGCCTGGCTAACTTTTAAAATTTGTAGACATGGGGGTCTCACTATGTTGCCCAAGGCTGATGTCGAACTCCTGGGCTCAAGCAATCCTCCTGCCTCAGTCTCCCAAAGTGCTGGGGTTACAGGCACGAACCACCACTCCTGGCAAGGAGATAATTTTATTTATTTATTTATTTAGCTATTTTTTTTGAGACAGAGTCTTGCTCTGTCACCCAGGCTGGAGTGAACTGGTGCCATCTCAGCTCACTGCAACCTTTGCCTCCCGGGCTCAAGTGATTCGCCTGCCTCAGCCTCCTGAGTAGCTGGGATTACAGGTGTGCACCAACACGCCCAGCTTTTTATTGTATTTTTAGTAGAGATGGGGTTTCACCATGTTGGCCAAGCTAGTCTCGAACTCCTGACCTCAGGTGATCTGCCTGCCTCAGTCTCCAAAAGTTCTGGGATTACGGGTATGAGCCACCATGCCTGGCCAAGGAGATAATTTTAAATGATCAAAAATTTTGAAGGCATATCATACATGTATGTGTATGATCTCTGAAAAGTGTTTTAAAGATAAAGTCAGCAAAGTATAGCCTGTTGGCCAAATCCGACCCACCACCTGTTCTTGTAATGCTGTTAATTAAGAACAGTTTTTGCATTTTTAAATTTTTAAAAGGTTGAAAAAAATCAAAAGAAGAATAAAATTATCTGAAGTTCTAATTTCAGTGTCCATAAATAAGGTTCTATTGAAGCACAGTTCACTCATCCATTATGTACCAGCTGCATTCATGCTACAATAGCAAAGCTGAGTGGTTATCACAAGACTTTCTGGCCAAGAAAGCCTAATGTACTTACTAGCTGCCTCTTTCCAGAGACTGTTTGTCAGCCCTGTTTTAAGAGCTTTCCTCTAAAGAAACACAAGCCTTTAGTAAACTGAAGACTTCTTCATAAAGATTTTCTGTGTCAGTCATACATTATGTTAAAAAAAGAAAATACATGAATTTAGTAAAGATAAAATTGATATCATAGACTAAAATAATAGGCTTGCCTTTATATTTAGGATGCTTATTTTCCCACCTTATGTCAGTAGCATAGTTACAAGAACACATGCTTTAGGGTGGTCATTCTTTTTTCTTGAATCTTGATGAGCTTTGCATGACCTTGGGCTAGTTATCTAACCTCTAGTAAGCCTTAGGTTTCCTACAAGAACAGAATAATAACCATACCAACCTCATGGGAGTATGGTTAAGTACCAAAATGCGTAAGTGGGGCATTTTTTGGGGGGAATTACTTAGCTTGTTATCTGGTAGTAGGTGTGCAATAGATTATAATTATCATCATTCTCTGAAAGTGTCACTTTTGCTTTCTGGTGCTCCATTCCTAGTACTGCCCATAAGGTCTGCTTTGACAAGGAAATCTGTAAGACCGTGCCAACATCATTTTGCATAGCCAGAGCCCCTCTCTGTGTTACAATCTGGAGAAAAACTGTCCTCAGGTACATGAATCCAAGAACACACTTGACAGAAGAATGGAAAAAGGGAAGCCTAGGAAGTCTAGAAACAAAAATCATAGTGATGAGCGGTGCTGGAAGGCTGGTCAGCAGCCAGAGTACAGCTTGTGAGCAGCATATTGGGATTTTTTTTTTCCACGTTAGACTCTATTCCAACTCTTTCTATGGAGAGCCCACGGTTTTGTGATGGGTTGTTGACGAAGGAAAGCTCTGAATTTTTTAGAGTAGATGAAGTGTTTGTCATTTTATTCCATTTTATGTTAGGTTCACACTGCCATTTTTCTTTTATTATTTGATGTCTTAGCTGATGACATCCCAGGCGACTCCTAGGCGAAAAGTACCCGGAAAATCATGAGGGTGCAGTTACTGAAAACTCAGTGATTTCTTTTTCGCTGGGCTTGTTCTGCCTTTAGAATCGTTGTGACTGTGGATTCCTGTGGAGGAACTAGGGCCTGGGGACCTCATGGCTCCTCAGCTATGATGCACCTTCTCTTTTCTTCCCTTATCTCAAGTAGGTCCTGAGCAGCCCAGCCCAGGTGGTCTCTTCTGCTCACCAGGGGTGGCCTGGAGTCAATTGATAAGAGCTCTCTTTTCTTGGCCCTTACAAAACAAATCTCTGCCTAAAGACAGCTAAAGGGGAGAAAAACACCACCAAACCAACAACTCCTTTGTACCTCCATTATCCCCAAAATTAGATAAAGAAAAGTTAGGATACCAGGAGGCAGCAGACACCTCCACAACGCAGCTTGGAAGCAGAATTTCTGTAGATCTACTGTCCTTTTTTTTTTTTTTTTTTCAATCACGTAGAAGAGTTTGTACAAATCTCATTTGTTTTCACTTCCTGCATTTTTGTGTCTTGACACATTATTTTGAGGAAAATTCCTCTGAATTTTATGCTTGCTCTTCAATTACGGTTGAACAGGAACTGTTAATTGAGTTTAGCCACTCAAAAGAACAAAGTATTTCATCATTCTCACATATTCTGGTTGGATTCATGGTTAAAGAAGACAAATAGAAACACTCACACATCAGCCTGGTGTGGGGATAAAACCAAAAACAGCGATGCTCACAGGCATGCCTGAGAGTGGAATGGTGGTGGTGGGGGGGTGCCTGTTTACTGGTAGTAGGAGTAACTCTCGTCATCGTATTCCAGCTCATCTTCGTCATCGTCATCCAGCAGCCCATACTTAAATTTCCGGTAGACTGTGCCATCCTGGCCCATGTAGACGATGTCATCATCGTCATCCTCATCATAGTCCCGATCCCTGTACTCAATCACCTGATCCTCTTCAAAGCTGGTGCTCTCTCCATAGCTGCTCTTATAGGAGGAGTAAGACTTGTTGGGGTCGGCCAGCTTTTCATAGCCGGCCTTTGCTGCTGGCTGGACTCGGCCGCGAGATTTCTTCCACACGACCACAGCTGCCCCGAGCAGAAGCGCCAGCATCACGGAGGAGGTGATGAATAGAGCTGTCTTGAAGTGCTCAGCTGCAGGCCTAACCTTGCTTGTTCGAAGGATGCACTCTTCTGTTGGAGGAAGATCCCAAGGGAAGAGGCAAGAGGGAAAAAGTGGAAGAAATAGAATAGAGAAAATTAGATTCTGAAGTAAAGAATTTCACCTTTATTTTAAAAATTGAAAATGGTAGAATCACTGTCTCTGATTTTCCTCTTTTTTTAATTTTAATTTTAATTTTTTGTAGAGACAGCTTCCCACTATGTTGCCCTGGCTGGTCTCAAACTCTTGGGCTCAAGAGATCCTCCCACCTTGGTCTCCCAAAGTGCTGAGATTACAGACGTGAACCACTGCACCCAGCCTGTCTCTAATTTTCCTAGAAGGCATACCACTGTATAAAATTGGAGTATGTACCCCGTGAGAATCCTAGCCTATGTCTGATGAAGCCAATAAATCCTTCTAGAAAGAAGGTCAGTTTGCCATCCAAAGGGAGTTCCCTTATCCCCGTACCTCATAGGTCAGTCACCAAGTGTCCAGCCTTATCAACTGATTCTTCTATTTCCCTCCTAAGAAAATATTTCATCTTGGACCAAGCTTTAGTTATTGCTAAATGCTCTATTTTCTTTCCCAATTCCAACTTCTTTTCTAAGACTGAGTCCTCTCCCAAGGTACCCTTAAGCCTGGGCCAAGATGACTGTCCCACCACTTAAGGGCAAGAGCAGATAATTTATAAAACTACTGACTCTGAGAGCCATGTGGGGCCTTAGAAATGACTTAGGCCAATTTGTTGTTTGACATTTGAGGGAACTAAAGTCCATTGAGAGGAAGTGACTTGTCACATTGTCAGAGACAAGACCTTATTTGTGGAGCAATCAGAATTCAAATCCAGGAATCTTAGCTCCATGGTACGGTCTAAAGACATTAGGACAAAAGGCTCTGACAAGTGTTCTTTGGCTTCTTGGAGTTTTATGCTCCTAGCCTGGCAGAAAAAGAAGTACCATCTTTAAATCCTATCAACTTGAATGATAGGGAATTCTTTTCTATCATTATTAAGAGTTGTTTTCTTTTTTTTTTTTGAGATGGAGTATCTCTCTGTCGCCCAGGCTGGAGTGCCGTAGCACAATAGCTCGGCTTACTGCAGCCTCTGTCTCCCAAGCTCAAGCAATTCTCGTGCCTTAGCCTCCTGTGTTGCTGGGACTACAGGTGCACACCGCCATGCTTGGCTAACTTTTGTATTTTTAGTAGAGATGGGGTTTCATCATGTTGGTCAGGCTGGTCTTGAATTCCTGACCTCAGGTGATCCACCCTTGGCCTCCCAAAGTGCTGGGGTATAAGCCACCACACCCAGCCATTATTAAGATTTTTGAAATCCAGAGCGCCAATCCCTGTCATCCATCAGCCTTTGTTTTGATGCCTTGATTGAGAATATGGAGTAACCAAAACAGTTTCATGGAAGGAAAGATTCAACTGTAACTTTAGTGATGAGGATGAGCTCATTTTTCTTACTTATTCATTTATCCAGGTGGTATGATTTGGGTAGTATGTCTATTTTTTTTCTATTCTGTAACCCACCACATGGGAGTATGAAAGAACCAGAGAAAAAAACTATCAGGCCATGTTGGATGTACAGGCTGAGATACACGTAGGTTTTTCATAAATATTTGTTGAACCTCTTGGATCTCTCTTGTTCAGGGGATAATTTCATGAACAATTCTAGGTACATTCTACACACTAGATAAATAAATATAACACTGCTGCCAAGGTGCAATGATTTTTGCTTATTAAATATTGACCAATTAGATCTGATTCATCATGACTGTGTATTTCTCTTTCTTTTTTGCTAGTGAGAAACAAGTTTTCTACTTTATCATAATTTTCATTCTCATGGGATTTTACCTATCAAGCCAACTTTCTTCTTCTAAAGTAACAGCCCTATCATTATTACATTCATCATTAGCAAGTTCAGCACAGAATTTTTCCCTGGAGAAAACATTAAAGCAATGGAGAGATTGATAAGCAATCTGTGTGTGGTACTGTGAGATAAACACTGCCTGAAGCAGTAGAATCAATATAAAAACCTTTCGATGTTGTTTCAATTACTAGGGTGCCATATGCAGTCATGGCTTGCTTACTATTCTCCATCCCAGATCTGCAGAGTCAGGGTTAGCCTCTGTGATATGGTTTCCTTGAAGGGGCAGAGTGTCTCTGTAAAGAAGGATCAGGTAATCAAGAGCATTTAGACTTTTGCAGATTGCCGCAGGTGGCTCTTCAAGAGCTGCAGGGGGACCAGAAGAGCTGACAAGATAGTTCTTAGTTGGAACAGGCTTTCAGAAACTCTGCATGCAACATGCACAAACTTCTGGTTTCATTTAAAGGCGTTAATGTTGTGAGGGTTATTATTCTTAGCTGATACAGAATGGATACTAGCAATCAGACCCTGAAGGTAGGTGTGTCTGAAGAACAGGGAAAACCAGCTGCTCATGGGGTTAGGAAAGCTGAAAGCAGGAAAATGTTTTTGGAAAGATGATACTTAAAACCCAACTGAAAATGCTGATCAAGCCAGATGCGGTGGTTCATACCTGTAATCCCAGCACTTTGGGAGGTTGAGGCGGGCAGATCACCTGAGGTCAGGAGTTCGAGACCACTCTGGCCAACATGGTGAAACCTGTCTCTACTAAAAATACAAAAATTAGCCGAGTGTGGTGGCGCATGCCTGTAATCCAAGCTACTCTGGAGGCTGAGGCAGGAGAATCGCTTGAACCTGGGAGACAGAGGTTGCAGTGAGCCGAGATGGTGCCATTGCACTACAGCCTGGGTGAGAGTGAGACTCCATCAAAAAAAAAAAAAAAAAAAGATGAAAAGAAAGGAAGAAAGAAAGGAAAGAAAGAAAGAAGACAAAAGGAAGGAAGGAAGGAAAGAAGGAAGGAAGGAAAAGAAAGAAG
>NW_012102699.1:2546202-2548654 GCF_000951045.1 Mandrillus leucophaeus
ACTTGAGGATAGCTGAGGGACTGGAAATTGGTAAAGGGGATTTTACTTCTTCTTACCCTTCAATAAAAATTCATTTCTAAAATGTCATAAGTCTCTAATGAGAGGCCCCGGTTTGGGCGGACTTTCATAGAATGATTCTTCAACAGAATCAAGATAATATTGACATCAGCTTCCTTGATAGTTGATTCTTTTCCTTTTTTCCCAGGAGGGAAGAATAAAAAAAGGACCAAAGTAATTCATAAAGATAAAATGCTAGCTCTACTTGAGTTCTAGTCTTGGAGGCAAGTGGAGCATCTAATTCCAGATGAACCATTTTTAAAAAAAAAATTGAGCCAGCATCTTGCTCTGTCACCCAGGCTGAAGTGCAGTGGTGTGATCTCGGCTCACTGCAATCTTTGCCTCCTGGGCTCAAGAGATCCTCCCACCTCAGCCTTCTGAGTAGCTGGGACTATAGGCATGCACCACCACGCCCAGCTAATTTTTGTATTTTTAGTAGAGATGGAGTTTTGCCATGTTGCTCAGGCTGGTCTCAAGCTCCTAGACGCAAGCGATCTGTCCGCCTCGCCCTCCCAAAGTGCTAGGATTACTTACAGGCATGAGCCAACGCGCCTAGTCTCCAGATGAAACTTTTAATATTGGTGTGGACTTGGGCATGTGAATCAAACTCTTTGAGCCTCAGACTCCTCATCTATAAAATGGGACTGATAATCTCTACTTGTGAAGTGAGACAATGGACGTGAAGTTTCAAGTACAGTAGGCCCATAGTAGGCACTCAATAAAAAGATAGCCATATTGATTCTCCTGAACTTTCCATCCCCACTCCCTCTGCTCCCATTGGCTTCCTGAGGACATGCCCTTCCTCTGCAGGCTGCTCTTGCTCTCCCCTCACCCGTGGTGTCCTGGCAGTCACAGCACTCCTGGGCACTGGTGGGATCGGAGGTGTTGCAGCAGTGGAGGCAGCGGCTGTCGTCCACGTGCAGCACCAGGTTGGCGGGGCACAAGGTGCAGTTCTTGGCCCCTGGTCCCTTGCATTCCATGCAGCTCTCGTGGCATTTTTCACAGTTAAACTTCTCTCCCTGGTAAGAGCAATCAAGAGGTTCCGTCTGAGTGCAGAGGGATTAACAAGCACTGGAGTTCCCAGATGGTATTTCATCTTGTCTCCATAAGGAGGGAGGTGTGTGGGGGACAGCAGAAGGATGGTGTGTTCTGAGCCCATTTTAACTGTGCTGGGTGAAAGAACCCACTGTCTGTGATGGGGTGGAATCATGACTGTGCCCTGCCCTTTGAGATCTGCTAATAACAGTGGGAGAACAGACGTCTAGAACAGTTTGGGTTAGGAGCTGACAGCTCCTGTGCTCAAGGACAGCTCCTGTGCTTAAGGACAGCTCAGGTCAAGGACTAGTTTTGTCTGGCCCACACTGTTGACTTTCAGTTTAAAATATTTTGCATTCATTTCCCACATCTCAAAAGTGGGATATTTCACATGTAAATTCGTTCCTAATTTCTCTTTAGACACTAGAAGACCTGTCAACACTGGATTCGTCACTCCCATGTGGCAATGGCCCCCCTTTCCACTCTTCTATTTGACACAATTCCCAGCACTTGCTATGATGTCACCAACATGTAGGTGATACATCCATTTCTACTTTCCTTCAAGCTTCAAGCTTACACTGTGGTTTTCTTTGACCCAGCATTTATGTTTGTGACCTGCTTGGCCCTCTGTGGTTACTGGATTACTGTGGTCAGGCCCCAGAATAATATAGATTGTGGCTGTGTAGCTCAAGTAGTTACATCTCTTTAGGAAGACAGTGGAGAGATGAGAAGAAAGTGGCTTCCCTCCTGACAAGTTGCTCCTTGACTGGTGCTGGAAATGTGGGTTAGGGAAGGTGCCTTCCTGTTTTACTTCTGTAACTTTGGAAGTATGGTATGACAGTAAAAGAAGGAATGAAAATTGCTTTTGTTGAGCACCTTGGCATGTTTCAGGCACTGACAAGGTGCTTTCTCAGCTGTTACTATCTCATTGAATCCTGCATCTCACATATTATCTCATCCTTCAGGTTTAATCCCAGCTTTGTTACTTACCACTCATATAATTTTTTTTTTTTTTTTTTTTTTTGAGACAGGGGCTTACTTTATTGCCCACGCTGGAGTGCACTGGTGTGATCGGATTCAAGCAATCTTCCTGCTTCCGCCCCACATATAGCTGGGACTACAGGCATACACCACCATGTCCAGCTAATTTTCTTTTTTTGTATTTTTTGTAGAGATGGGGTTTCACCATGTTGCCCCGGCTGTACTCATATAATCTTTAACACATTATTTAACCTCTTTGAGCCTCAGTTTCTCTAAACTGTAATGAGGGCTGTTGCCAGAATTTAAAGAGAACTCATACGTAAATATATTAGTTTGTGTTAATGTCATCATGGGGAAATTTACTTATTTTCTAAAGTTT
>NW_012102699.1:2550024-2553346 GCF_000951045.1 Mandrillus leucophaeus
TTAGACCAGAGAGAAGTAAGGGACAAGATAGTTTGTATTTCTGACATAATATTCTTATGTTGACTGAAACTTCTATGGTGATGAACAACAAATAAAGAATTCATTCCAAGGCCCTCACGACTTAACTTCTCCATTAGCTTAGATCTTCTCAGTTCCTTTGGAGTAAAAGTTAAGGCTACAGGTGGGTAGCACCATTATTACATGATGCAATGGTACAAGATTTTAAAATATTAAAAGTACAGTATTTCTATAGTATGAGAATGTTGGGACATTTTGATTGGCCAGAATGACATGCAGGAACTAAGCTCATGTTCCCCTCTGGAGAGAGCAGAAGGCCCAGCACCCCTAGCCCTCCATACCTCTGCCACTCTGTATTCCCCAACAAGACAGTCCGAGGTGCAGATCCCTCCCATGAGGTGGTAACTCCACACACAGGATAAGCAATTCAACGCTCCTTTTCCTGAAAGAGAAAACATTCTACGTTATGAGATTGACCTTAGATTTCAACCTCTGTCTCTGTTCCGGAACACTTAGGAACAAGGAATATGTCAAGTAAATTGAAGCAGAAGGGTGAATTGATTGAGGATATGAAAAAGAAAAAAGTCTCCCACACAAAGTAGAAATTATACAATTAGTTCAATCTATGTCGACTCTCAGTCTGAAAATTGAGGATTTTGGGATGACAGATATTTTATTACAGCAAGAGAAAAGATTTTCAGAGAATGAGAAATCATGTAGAAAGTTTATAAAACCTTTGTTATTCTGCTTATTGTTTAACTAGTGTGGAGGATGTTACCAGCTGTTTGGAGGACTGCAATACTCAGTGCATAAATCATGAATAGAGAGTTTCTAATTGAGAAACAGCACTAAACTTGGCACTTAAATGCTAGGGCTAAAAGGATTCAGCAGGTCATTTTGTTTGGTGGTTCTTAATTTTGGGGTGGTGTTGATGGTGCTAGATTTCTTTGACATTCTCTTGAAAGCTGTAAGTTCTCTTCTCAGAAATTTGACATCTTATTTATTTCTCTTTTTGAAAATACTGATAAATGAAAACTAAGGCCCAGACATGTAATGCCACCTATCCAGGGTTACATAGGTGGTGGTCAAGATTCAAATTCAAGTTTGTTGACTCATAATCCATTGATCTGTCTTTCTTTCTTTTTGTTTTCTTTTGTTTTGTTTCAGATGGGGGTCTTGCTATGTTGCCCAGGCTGATCTCAAACTCCTGGACTCAAAGGATCCCTCTTGCCTCAGCCTCCAAGTAGCTGGGATTACAGATGTGTGCAATTGCGCCTTGCTGAGGTGCTCTTTCTACCACACTATCTGCCTTAGCACATGAGCCACCAAATAGAGGAGGTCTGAATCTACAGCCTCTGTTTCCTGTGGAGACAATACTCTTTCTCCTAATTCAGACACCCCAGAAAGGACCGACCCAAACATTTCTTCTATGCAGGTATCAAGAGATAACTTCTGGAAAGTTTGGGGACGGGAGATCTAAATCTAGCTCATTCTGTTAGGAAGTCCTGGACATTTTTGCTGATCATTTTAAAATGGGAACATAAGATTAATGGGCATAGAATGTGCCTGGTATTGTAAGTTGGAACTTGATATAGGTCTTCCCATCAGAACAATCCTGTAAAGGGTGGTTTTTGAACTTGAAATAGAACCATGGATCTGTCATTTACATTCACAATGTAGTTAAATTGACATTTCATGGCTGAACTGTGAGCTCAATCATTTATAATGTTTCTGTGGAAAAATAAATTCTGAGCTCCAAACAACAGCTTAGAGAATAAACACCTTTATTACTGAACTGCTTCTTAGGTTGGAAGGTGCCTGTAGTGATATAAATTCAAAACCACTTTATTTTTATCTTAGCTCTAGCTTCACACAGAATTTCCTACATGTTCTGGAACATTATTGTGGTCTCTGATGGAAGAATCACTCTTCTCCTATTTCCATTCTTCCTTTTTCCCATTTTTCTACATTTTTCTAAAATATAGCTTAGATGTCTTACTTCAATTTTTAACATACAAGAGACTTTTTTTTTTAAATGAAGAGAAATTAAGGGTAGATACATGTTCTCACTTTAATGTGGAATCTAAAACAATTGAACTCATAGAAGTAAAGAGTAGAATGGTGGTTACCAGAGGCTGAGGGGACTGGGGAGATGCTGGTCAAAGGGTATAAGGTTCTCGACAGGAAGAACATGTTTTTTGAGATCTATTATATCTCATGGTGACTATAATTAACAATAATATATTGTACTTTCAAAATTGGTAAGACAGTAAATTTCAGATGTTCTTACCACAAAAATGATTAAGTATTTGAAGTGATGGATTTTTTTTTTTTTTTTTGGTGGAATCTTGCTTTGTTTCCCAGGCTAGATTGCAATGGTGCAATCATGGCTTGTTGTAATCATGGCTCACTGCAGCCTCGACCTCCTGGGCTCAGGTGATCCTCCTACCGTAGCCTTCTGAGTAGCTGGTACTACAGGCTCACACCCCATACCCAGCAAATATATATTATATATTATTTATTTTTGTTTTTAGACAGAGTCTTGCTTTGTCACCCAGGCTGGAGTGCAGTGGCGCAATCTCAGCTCACTGCAAACTTTGCCTCCCAGGTTCAAGCAATTCTCCTGCCTCAGCCTCCTGAGTAGCTGGGACTATAGGTGTGCACCACCACACTTGCCTAATTTTTTTGTATTTTCAGTAGAGATGAGGTTGCATCATATTGGCTAGGCTGGTTTCAAACTCCTAACCTCAAGTGATCTGCCTGCCTTGGCCTCCCAAATTGCTGGGATTACAGGCATGAGTCACTGCGCCTGGCCAAATTTTGTTTATTTTTTATAGACATGAGGTCTCACTATGTTGCCTAGGCTGGTCTCAAATTCCTGACCTCAAGTGATCCGCCCACCTTGGCCTCCCAAAGTACTGGGATTACAGGTGTGAGCCACTGTACCTGGCCTGATGGACATGTTAATTAGCTTGATTTAATTATTCCACATTGTATACATATATCATGACATCCCTTCATACCCTATAAATATATATAATTATAATTTATCAATTTATAATAAAATAAATTAAGAGTAGAAAACACTAAAAGAGGGGGAACAGTCCATAACTAGGTTAGGTCACAAAATTCCTACCTTAAGGTTGGTTACATTTTCTTTTTTTTTTTCTTTTTGTTTTTGGAGATGGGGTTTTACTCTTGTTAGTAGAGACGGGGTTTCACCATGTTGGCCAGGCTGGTCTTGAAGACTGACCTCAGGTGATCTGCCTGCTTTGGCCTCCCAAAGTTTACAGGCATGAGCCAC
>NW_012102699.1:2553396-2555954 GCF_000951045.1 Mandrillus leucophaeus
TGCCTGTAGTGATATAAATTCAAAACCACTTTATTTTTATCTTAGCTCTAGCTTCACACAGAATTTCCTACATGTTCTGGAACATTATTGTGGTCTCTGATGGAAGAATCACTCTTCTCCTATTTCCATTCTTCCTTTTTCCCATTTTTCTACATTTTTCTAAAATATAGCTTAGATGTCTTACTTCAATTTTTAACATACAAGAGACTTTTTTTTTTAAATGAAGAGAAATTAAGGGTAGATACATGTTCTCACTTTAATGTGGAATCTAAAACAATTGAACTCATAGAAGTAAAGAGTAGAATGGTGGTTACCAGAGGCTGAGGGGACTGGGGAGATGCTGGTCAAAGGGTATAAGGTTCTCGACAGGAAGAACATGTTTTTTGAGATCTATTATATCTCATGGTGACTATAATTAACAATAATATATTGTACTTTCAAAATTGGTAAGACAGTAAATTTCAGATGTTCTTACCACAAAAATGATTAAGTATTTGAAGTGATGGATTTTTTTTTTTTTTTTTGGTGGAATCTTGCTTTGTTTCCCAGGCTAGATTGCAATGGTGCAATCATGGCTTGTTGTAATCATGGCTCACTGCAGCCTCGACCTCCTGGGCTCAGGTGATCCTCCTACCGTAGCCTTCTGAGTAGCTGGTACTACAGGCTCACACCCCATACCCAGCAAATATATATTATATATTATTTATTTTTGTTTTTAGACAGAGTCTTGCTTTGTCACCCAGGCTGGAGTGCAGTGGCGCAATCTCAGCTCACTGCAAACTTTGCCTCCCAGGTTCAAGCAATTCTCCTGCCTCAGCCTCCTGAGTAGCTGGGACTATAGGTGTGCACCACCACACTTGCCTAATTTTTTTGTATTTTCAGTAGAGATGAGGTTGCATCATATTGGCTAGGCTGGTTTCAAACTCCTAACCTCAAGTGATCTGCCTGCCTTGGCCTCCCAAATTGCTGGGATTACAGGCATGAGTCACTGCGCCTGGCCAAATTTTGTTTATTTTTTATAGACATGAGGTCTCACTATGTTGCCTAGGCTGGTCTCAAATTCCTGACCTCAAGTGATCCGCCCACCTTGGCCTCCCAAAGTACTGGGATTACAGGTGTGAGCCACTGTACCTGGCCTGATGGACATGTTAATTAGCTTGATTTAATTATTCCACATTGTATACATATATCATGACATCCCTTCATACCCTATAAATATATATAATTATAATTTATCAATTTATAATAAAATAAATTAAGAGTAGAAAACACTAAAAGAGGGGGAACAGTCCATAACTAGGTTAGGTCACAAAATTCCTACCTTAAGGTTGGTTACATTTTCTTTTTTTTTTTCTTTTTGTTTTTGGAGATGGGGTTTTACTCTTGTTAGTAGAGACGGGGTTTCACCATGTTGGCCAGGCTGGTCTTGAAGACTGACCTCAGGTGATCTGCCTGCTTTGGCCTCCCAAAGTTTACAGGCATGAGCCACCATGCCTGGCCAAGTTTGGTTACATTTTCCAGAAGACCAACAATAAATTGTCTGAGGCCCAGATCCTAGGCAATACCCAAGGGCACTATATGTCAGCTTTGGGTGACAAATCGGACTTCATTTACATCTCCTACACTGATTTATTGCAAAACTTGCACACTTAGGGTACTCAGAATCTTTAGCAAAAGGCACTTTGTTAATTTCCAGAAGGCTTTCTATTATTTTAAAGTTTAACACCCTACATCTATCATCGCTTCTAAGGTTCTGCGGGAGCTATGGGACCTAAAAGACAGGCATTTTGTCATTTCTTTAAAACTCAGAGCAGCTCACCATCTGCTCCCCTTCAGACTGAATCCCATGGGATGAATTCAACAAATGCAGAGCAACTTCTGGGGTCTGTTCATGGGCCTCAGTCCGCACAGAAAGATGCAGCTTGGGAGAGTTAAGAGGCTTTGGTTACTCAGCCTGGATTTTGATTCTAAACCATTTTATGAGGAGAAGAAACAATAACACAAAACCAAAAAACAAACAAAAAATAAATAAAATTTTATGAGGAGGATAAGTAAAAAGTTAGGTGTGTGAAGGCAAGAAATGAGCTAATTATGGAGGTATCAGTTACAGAGAAAGGTACATATGAAGCCTGAGTGTGCTATGTTTTCCTGCTCCACCTCTCCTTCCATGCTTTTACATATTTTTCTTTTTTAACATCTAAAATTGTTGGGCAGTCCAAAGTGAACGAAATGTAATTTAGTTGGTAATTTCTTATTTAGGTTGCTAAATTATTTTTCTGATTCTTTCATGCATCCTTATTTCTTACTATGAGAGTTAATGACTTAAAAAGGAAGGAATTCATCTTTTTTTTTCTACCTAGTTTGTATCCCACGAGAAAAACCTCTCTCCAGATTTTGTATCTATATGTTGCAAAACCAGATGATAGCACAACATTTTCCTAACCAGCAAGGGACATGTGTGCTATAGTAAAGAAAGGACTGCTCATTGCAAATAATTATATTAAAAAATAACATTAAATAAAAAATAAAAATTAAAAAAAGAATGATAGCAGAAAAAA
>NW_012102699.1:2556669-2558830 GCF_000951045.1 Mandrillus leucophaeus
ACCAAACACCGCGTGTTCTCACTCATAGGTGGGAATTGAACAATGAGATCACTTGGACACAGGAAGGGGAACATCACACACTGGGGCCTATTGTGGGGAGGGGGGAGGGTGGAGGGATAGCATTAGGAGATATACCTAATGTAAATGATGAGTTAATGGGTGCAGCACACCAACATGGCACATGTATACGTATGTAACAAACCTACACGTTGTGCACATGTACCCTAGAACTTAAAGCATTAAAAAAAAAAAAAGTAAGACTTTGGCCAGGTGTGGTGGCCCACGCGTGTCTTCCCAGCACTTTGGGAGGCCAAAGTGAGCTGATCACTTCAGACCAGGAATTTGAGACCAGCCTGGCTAACATGGTGAAACCCCATCTCTATTAAAAATACAAAAATTAGCCAGGCATGGTGGCACATGCCTGTAGTCCCAGCTACTCAGGAGGCTGAGGCAGGATAATTGCTTGAACCTGAGAGGCAGAGGTTGCAGTGAGTGGAGATCATGCCACTGCACTCCAGCGTGGACAACAGAGCAAGACTCTGTCTCAAAAAACAAACCAACAAAAAATACGAAAATAAGCCACGGATGGTGGCATGAACCTCTAGTTTCAGCTACTTGAGAGACTGAGGCATGAGTATCACTTGAACCCGGGATGCGGAAACTGCAGTGAGCTGAGATTGCATCACTGCACTTTAGCTTGGGAGACAGAACTTTAGCCTGGGCGACAGAGTGAGACTGTCTCAAAAACAAAATAAAATAAAACAGGTGGGAACAATAGACACTGGGGAATACAAGAGCAGGGAGAGAAGGAGTGGGGCAAGGGTTGAAAAACTATGAAACCCCGTCTCTACTCAAAATACACACACACACACACACACACACACACACACACACACAAAAATTAGCCAGGCATGGTGGTGTGTGCCTGTAATCCCACCAGGCATTTGGATTAGTAGAGTGAGGCTGGGCAATAATTTAGGGTACAATCCTCTTCTAAGTATCTGATTATCCATTAGTAATACATATGCATTAAAAATAATATAAGTTCAGGTTCTGACAGCCCATTCACTTTAAACATAATGAAATTATGGAATAAATATAAAGAGAGAAAAACAAACAACAAAAAAGATAGATGGCCTTACATAGAAGATGTAATCTCTTTGGAACATAAAGGAAATATAAATGCAAAATGGCAGTCAGGTTCTAACCATCCACCTTCTCTGCTCCAGGACTGGAAGTAGGCAGTGGTGGCTGTGAGTTCACCTTTTCTACCAAAAAAGGAACTAAAAGTGTTTTATGTAAGACCAGGGCCAAAATCCAGGCTTAGAGCTTAAATCAGGAGTCATGTTGAGACTCTGCCTTCATAGACATCAACTTCTGACAAGAGCTCTCCTGAGCTGCTAGTTGAATTGCTGATGGGATCTGTGCTGTCATCAATATCACTTCTAGGAACGCTGGAACATCTTGTTTCTGGACTGAGTTTCAGGTTGGAGACAGGAATAGTTAATGGAAAAATTTCCAGACTGTGAGAAGTAAAGATAAAAGAAGAGAGAGAGGGAGTAAAGAACCAAAACCAAAATATTTCATTTACAATGAGCTAAGACCAACATTCCAAAGTATATAGATAAAATGAATGCTAAGAAAGATGTCAGGCCAGTGCAATGGCTCAGTCCTGTAACTTCAGCACTTTGGGTGGCCAAGATGGGAGGATCGTTTGAGCCCAGGAGTTCAGGATTAGCCTGGGCAACATAGCGAGACCTCGTCTCTATAAAATAAAGTTAAAAAAAAAAGATGACAAACACAATCAATAATTAGAACATAAATTTACCTCAGATAATATTGATTTCATAAAAACATTTGACAAAGTCTTTAAAATTGGTGTGTTTAAGATGCTCATAAGTAAATAAAAACATAGTATCCATAAATATATTAAATTATAAGATACAAACAAAGATCTAAAATAAAAATGGATGAGAAAAAGAAACAATTAGAAATCTTTTTTTTTGGCATGGTCTCACTCTGTCACCCAGGCTGGAGTGCAGTGGCACAATCACAGCTCACTGCTGTCTTGACATCCCTTGCTCAAGTGATCCTCCCACCTCAGCCTCCTGAGTAGCTGGGATTACTATTGTGTGCCAGCACGCCTGACTAATTTTTGTAT
>NW_012102699.1:2559425-2572534 GCF_000951045.1 Mandrillus leucophaeus
TGGTCAGGCTGGTCTTGAACTCCTGACCTCAGGTGATCCGCCCACCTCAGCCTCCCAAAGTGCTGGGATTACAGGCGTGAGCCACCGCGCCTGGCTATTTGAAGATCTTATAGTTGAACACTTTTTAACTTGCAAAAAGACATTAGGAATTTGTTTCCTATACAGTCATCCATTCAGTGAACAAACGCTTAATGAAAACTTATGTTTTACACTCCAGAGTAGAAACAAGGGATACACAATGAATGTAGTATAATCCTTGCCTTTGCTTGAGGGGCTCACAATCAGTAGGAGGGGTGAACTTGTTTAATTACAATGTAATGTAAAATTTCTATGATAAAGCAGTGTATTACAGAATTAAGAAGGAGGAAGAATACTCCTGGGAGGACTAACAAAAGCTCCATGGAGGAGATGAGATGATACTCAAGCTGAATCTTTAATAGAGGGTTCCCTAGAGCATTGAGTCAATAAAGGCATGAAAGAGCCTGGCACATTTGGTGGGTGCTGAGTGGTTCTGGGTAGTTCTAGCTTCTAGAATATATGGAAGAAGAGTCCTTAAGGCATAAGTTAAGGGAACTGCTGGGAAAATCTGAATCACCTTTTAAATATAAAAATATTTATTGGCCAGGTGCAGTGGCTCACACCTGTAATCCCAGCACTTTGGGAGGTCAAGGCGGGCGGATCATGATGTCAGGAATTCGAGACCAGCCTGACCAACATAGTGAAACCCTGTCTCTACTAAAAATACAAAAATTAGCCGGGCATGGTGGTGTGAGTCTGTAATCCCAGCTACTCAGGAGGCTGAGGCAGGAGAATCGCTTGATCCTGGGAGGCAGAGGTTGCAGTGAGCTGAGATCATGCCACTGCACTCCAGCCTGGGCGACAGAGCGATACTCCATCTCAAAAAACAAACAAACAAACAAACAAAAAAACACTTATTAAAACTTTACTGAAGTGTAATAAGTAAATGCATAGAATGGAGAGATATACCACATTCATAAATATAACTCAGGATTGTAAAGATGGGGTTTTCTCCAAAATAAATTCAATGCAATGCCACTCAATATCAAAATACTTTTTAAAAATGAAAGATTTTTAAAAAATGAAACTTGACTGATTACGTATTTACATAAAAGAACTAAGCATAGCCAAGATAATGTTGAAAAGCACAGGTATGCATCCTACCAGCTAATAATATTTTTTGTAGAAAGTTTTAACAATTAAAACATAGAAGTATTTCTTTCTTAAATATTGAGAAGCGTTCATGGTGATCACATATTTATGGCAAGGTGTAGAGAAAAATGAGAAATTTGAATTTTAGGGCACTCACTCTGGCATTAGTATACCAGATGACCTGGCGTGGGGGCAAGATTCAGAGTTGGGGTGACCTGCTGGCTGCTTCAAAAGGTGTGATACTAGATACTAAAAATGGAAGATGAGGGTAGGGAGAATGGAAAAAGATCTTGTTAGATAACTATTTGGGAAAGAGAATCAACAGATCTTGAAGTTTAGCTTTGTTGGAGGTGGGTGGGTTGGGCAGGTGACAAGGGAAGAAGAGTTGAGGAGAACTTCAAAGTATCAGCCTGGGCTCGTGGGTAGATGGTGAGCCTTAAGGATCTCTTGGACAGACAACCAAGTTTCTGTAAAAGAGGTATGGAACTTACGAGAATTTGAGGCAGAAGTCTCAGGGAATAGTGCAAGCAATGAAAATAAACAAATCCCCCCAGACAGATTCATCAGGTAGAACAGGAAAATGATGAGTGGACGAACAGTGCTTCCTCAAGGAGATGATGCCTGTCTCTGGGCCTTGAAGGATGGCGGATGGGCAGGAACAGCCCAGGTTAGAAGGAAGAGGCAGAAGTTAAGAGCAAACAGAGGGCGCTGATGCTGGAGAGGATCATACACGAGGTAGGGAAGCAAGAGGAATCTCCCAGGTGGTGAGAAGAGAGAAAGGGGCAAAGAAAGAAGAAAACCTTTTCATTTTTCTACGCACACATGCAAAATGACAGACTCTCACCTTTGCATTGATCACAAGTCGGATGGCATCTCTCACAGGTCTGTGTGCTTTGCTCTACATAGTAATGGTCTGGGCAGGAGGGATGACACTCTCCTTTGGAGCGGAGCAGAAAGAAAAATCTATCGCAAGACAGGCAGTCTGTGGGCCGTGGGCCCCGGCACCCCTTGCAGATCCTGTGGCACCTCTCACACCGGCCGGTGGAGTTGTCTGCGTAATACCTGAAACCGAGGGAGAAGAAACGATGGAATACCAAGCTTAGATCGTAAATTGGGTGCAGTGGAAAAACGTGGTAGTCAGGTTTCATTTACAAGCTGGGTGACTTTAGCCTCTTTACCTTACTCATTAGATTAATTGCTAATAACACTAATGAATCCAATGATTCCCAGTGTTCTTACCTGTACATTGGGCCAATCCCTCCCCCATTATTTGTGAAAGTTAAACTGGGTAACTAACACATATGAAAAGACCTAGTGCTTGTTACACCTAGTAGCATCTCCATTGTTGCTAGCTACCATTGCCTTTTTCTACCATGTGCCTCTCCAAATTCATGCTTTAAGTTGTGGTTAATGGCTGGCATCAGAGAATGGAAGGATTAAAACAAATTTTTTTTTTTTTTAAATAGTGATGGGTGTCTCACTATGTTGGCCTGGCCATTGAGAGGTACATTTAAAAAATCCATCCAGGCTGGGTGCAGTGGCTCACACCTGTAATTATAGCACTTTGGGAGGCCAACATGGTTGGATCACTTGAGGTCAGAAGTTTGAGACCAGCCTGGCCAACATGGTGAAACCCTGTCTCTACTAAAAGTACAAAAATTATCCAGATGTGGTAGCATGTGCCTGTAATCCCCGCTACTTGGGAGGTTGATGCAGGAGAATCACTTGAACCTGGGCGGTGGAGATTGCAGTGAGCTGAGATCATGCCACTGTACTCCAGCCTAGGCGATAATGTGAGACTCCGTCTCAAAAAAAGAGATCCATCTGGCCAGGCACAGTGGCTCACACCTGTAATCCCAGCACTTTGGGAGGCCAAGATGAGAGGATGGCTTGAGGTTAGGAGTTCGAGACCAGCCTGGTGAATCAACATGGTGAAACCTCATCTCTACTACAAACACAAACAAACAAACAAAAATAGCCAGATGTGGTGTGTAGTCCCAGCTACTTGGGTGACTGATGCATGAGAATCGTTTGAACACAGGAGAGTGAGCTGAGAGCACACCACTGCACTCTAGTCTGGGTGACAGAGTGAGACTGTCATAAATAAAATAAAATAAAAGATAACATAAATAAAATAAACGTACCTCTGAATTATTCTTCTAATTTGTCAACTAAAAAACAGATTTTGAAATAGGAGGTGACAAGTGTGATATTGACATTTACATAACAGATATAACCTTGTTTGAAAAGATTTTTGGAGGTTAAATATAATAACTATAACCACTATTCATTAAGCTTCTACTAATATGCCTGATAGTATTCCAGGGACTTCATAAACATTATTTCACCTTGTTGAATCTGCAAATGAGACCCTAGAGTGTGGAAGTTACCACTTGCCCTCGGGAACAAGACTAGTTTTAAATCCCAGCCATACCACTTACAAGCTGTGTGACCTTGGGCCAGTCACTCAACATCTCTGTGCCTCAGGTTTCTCATCTATAAGATGCGGCTAATGTTAGTACCTACAATTAAACATGTGATTACTGAGAAAGGGGTGGGGACCATGATGGGCACTTTATAAATAATTAATGTACATTAGTGATAATTATAAATTGTGTGATTTATCCTCATAGCAAATCTTATGATTTAGGTATTACTATCCTTATTTTACAGAAGCAAACATTGAGGCTTAGAGAATTTAGACAACTTGCTTAAAGTCAGTTAGTGAAGTGGGACAATATGATTTGCACTTAACTGTTAAACGCTGTAACAAAATAGTTCATTAATTGAAGGTAAACAAAGGTTTGCAAGCAAGACAGAAGAGGGTAACAAAATTCTTGCTAAGGATGAGCTTCTAACGGTCATCGGATTCATCTCTGTATCTCTAGACATCAGCACCACTAAACCTATCCTAGAAACCTAAAGGTTTATCTTTGTTTTCTCTGGTGCAACACTACAGGTCCCAATAGGCTTTTTTTGTAGACTGATTCAGCTCCGTGAACTTGCTGAGAACTCACACCATGCCTAGGTTATGCTGAGCCTTGCTCTATTTAGCCACCCGTCACTGATCTGAGGGAGCACATTGGAACCTCAGTGGCCCGGCTTGTGGTAACTGGAGACCTGCTTCACTTTCTGCAGTTATGTGAAGAACAATGACTACTATGTGTCAATCTGGAAGACTGAGGTATCTGAGAGACAAAGCGATGATGAGCTGAATGGCTGACAAAGCACACATAAGACTCAAGAAAAGAAACCATCAGAGAAAAGTGAAATGTACACAGAGCAGAGGGAATACACAGGATTAGAGTCAGAAGATTGAATTTTTACTCCTGGCTCCGCCATGTATTAGTAGCTCCATGACTTTAGGCAAGTCACTTAACCCCTCTGAGCCTCAGTTTCTTCATCTGTAAAATGGAGAGACTAAAAGCAACCTCATGAGATTGTTGTAGAATCAAATCATAATGTAAAGATACATTGTGAGTGGAAATACTTTGTAACTCTTAAGCAGCATACGAAAGTTTTTTTTACCTAATGTTTTTATTGTAGATTGTTATAAAGATGAAAATCATCAGTAGGAACTGTGGGAAAGAAAGCTTATCAATTTTAAGTAGGTTTTTTAAATTATCAAGGAGGAATGCTAAAAGAGACAACAAAGAGTTTATTGGACCAGACTAAAAGAGTACAACACCACTGCTTGCTTTGAGGACTCATCAGTTTCCCAGCTTCGAAGAGCATAAGCATAAGCAGTAACCTAGGCTTTAAAGAAACTTCTCTGAGTTAAACACCAAAATAATTATGTGGGTTGGGATAGGATTCAGAGAAGTATATATCTACTTTTCCAAGGCAGAGATTTAACATAACGAGGCTTATGCCAAGCATGTGGAACACTGATTTTACTAAAGGAAGAGTTCT
Organism: Mandrillus leucophaeus; assembly: GCF_000951045.1. Classification (NCBI taxonomy): domain Eukaryota; kingdom Metazoa; phylum Chordata; class Mammalia; order Primates; family Cercopithecidae; genus Mandrillus; species Mandrillus leucophaeus. The sequence goes on from NW_012102699.1 coordinate 2,564,508, forward strand.
CCTCTTATACCTCATGAATATTCAATTTCTTCTTTATTAAAGGGATCTATGGCAACCTGTGCCTCCCCTCACCAGCCCTGGGTTCACACACCGTGGAACAACTGTCTTCTTAATTCCATGGTCTGCATTCTACCTAGATGACAGGATGATTAAGCACCCTTTTTGTGCTTGAGAGTATTTACTGACTTGATTTGAGGAAGATAGGCTCCAGATCTTTTCAGACACTTACTAGGGTGATGCAGAAGGGCTAAGCCAGGTAGCTTCATCCCTGTTTTTTTTTTTTTTTTTTTTTTTTTGACAGAGTCTTTTTCTCTTGCCCAGGCTGGAGTGCAGTGGTACGATCTTGGCTCACTGAAACCTTTGCCTCCAGGTTTAAGCAATTCTCATGCCTCAGATTCCCGAGTAGCTGGGATCACAGGCGCCTGCCAACACACCCTGCTAATTTTTGTATTGTTAGTAGAGACAGGGTCTCATCATGTTGGCAAGGCTGGTCTTGAACTCCTGGCCTCAAGTGATCTGCCCACCTCAGCCCCGGAAAGTGCTGGAATTACAGGCATGAGCCACCATGCCTGTCCATCCATCTCTGTTCTTAATCTGGCAGGGCCCTTTCTTCCTTGATCTATATGGCTGGTATTTTTCTTTCTGAGACAGAGTCTTGCTCTGTCACCCAGGCTTGAGTGCAGTGGTATGATCTTGGCTCACTGCAACCTCCTCCTCCTGAGTTCAAGCAATTCTCCTGCCTCAGCCACCCAAGTAGCTGGGATTACAGGCACACGCCACCATGCCTGGCTAGTTTTTGTATTTTTAGTAGAGATGGGGTTTCACCCTGTTGGCCAGGCTGGTCTTGAACTCCTAACCTTGTGATCTGCCCACCTTGGCCTCCCAAAGTGCTGGGATTATAGGCGTGAGCCACCATGCCCGGCCTGGCTGGTGTTTTTCAAGAGCTGCTAATGTGTGGCTCTGTGCTGAGTGTTGTAGAAGCAGATGTAAGACATAAGAAGTGTTTTTCTTCCATGAGTTTATGATTTTCTTGGGAAGAGGCATATAAAAATAAGAATAAACTCTTAAAGTCAGTGATATGGTTTGGCTCTGTGTCCAAATCTCAGCTTGAATTGTACTCCCATAATTCCCACGTGTTGTGGGAGGGACCCAGTGGGAGATGACTGGATTGTGGGGGCGGTTTCCCGCATGCTGTTATTGTGGTTGTGAATAAGTCTTACGAGATCTGATGGTTTGATAAGGAGAAACCAGTTTCACCTGGCTCTCATTCTCTCTCTTTGCCTGCTGCTATCCACATAAGATGTGACTTACTCCTACTTGCCTTCCGCCATGATTGTGAGGCCTTCCCATCCACGTGGAACTGTAAGTTGAATTAAACCTCTTCCGTTTATAAATTGCCCGGTCTTGGGTATGTCTTTATCAGCCGCGTGAAAACAAACTAACATGGTCAATCTTTCTCTTACTCATCTTATTTATATATAAAAAGTGCTCGTCATGAGATGTGTTAAATAAATAAGTGAATGAATGAGATAAATCAAAATGCAAGGCAGCATATAGCACTGAAATGAATGAAACAAGCAGTAACTGCTATAGGACTGAAGAGACGTGTCAATTTGGGTGAAAGCATTTGAGGAAGGTCTAAGGTCACAGCCCTTGATTTGGGTCTGGAAACTCCCAGTGCTCTAGGTTATTGATTGGGTAGAAAGAGTCAGCAACAGGCCTATCATCAATCTTTTACTCTTTACTGGGGATGCCTGGGGGAAAAAAAGGATATCCTGGCAATCAGACCTTTGGATAACGCTAACTGTTCTTCCTGGCAGAAAAATAATAGAGTCCTTATCCGTGAAATGCTTTTAGAGGGATACATCAAGTGTGTGTCTAGGTTGTTTATGATAACAAGACCTGTAATTTGTGGATTTATGGGGGACATGACAGGCTGGGGAATTAATGGGGAATAAATGGAGATGTTAATGGAGCTATTTCCTTTGTAAATCAATGTTCCGCATGCACTGCTCTCCTCACATAAGCAGGTTGGGAGAACGTGAGACCCTGAATTTTAAATCTGAATCAGAACAAGTCCTGAAGCCGAAGAAATAGAACCTCCATTAATGGTCTTGGGCTTCTCTGAGGAAAGGACGCTTTGCTTCTGCCTTGTGATTACTGAGACCCTTTGCCAAATTGTTTTAATTTTTAGAAACAAGGTCTTGCTCTGTCACTGAGACTGGAGTGCCGTGGGGCAATCATAGCTTACTGCAGCCTCCAACTCCTGGGCTCAAGTGATCATGCCCCGCCTCAGCTTCCATAGAAGCTGGGACTATAGCCTCACGGCACCACGCCCAGCTAATCGTATCTTAATATTTTACAGACGAGGTCTCACTGTGTTGCCCAGGCTGGTTCAAACTCCTTGCCTTAAGTGATCCTCCAGCCTCAACCTCCCATGTCGTTGGGATTACAGACATGAGCCACAGTGCCCAGCTGCCAATATGCTTTGAATCATCAGTGAGGACTGTTGCTGAGGAAGATCAATTGCTCAGGTGAGTCTGGCTTGACAATCTGACCCTTTGTGATAACTCACGGGATCACAAGAGTAACAGCCTCTCCTGTTTCTCTTCTGTTATTGTGAATTGGTTCATCTTTGCTCCTTACTAGCACTGAGACTTCAACCTGGTTTTATAAGTGTTCTGAATCTTAGTTTCCTCCTTTGTAAAATGGGTTGATATCTGGTGTGACTGTGGAATTACATGGGGCGAGGGGGAAATGTATTGAGCACTTACCCTTCCCTGCACTGGAGCAGGCACTCTTTTCCCAGCTGGAACCAGCCTGGTCGGCAGGAGTGGCACTGCCTGCTGTGTCTCCCTTCACATGTCCTGCAAGAGCTGTGGCAGCGGGCACACTGGTGGCTGTCCTCATCAGCATAATAGCCCTCTGGGCAGTCCTTCACACAGGTTGTGTCTGTCATGGGAGGAAAAATGTCTCTTTGGACATTGAGCATGACACATGTCTCCCCTGTGTTCTCCCTCCTGTGTACCATGGTGGGAGGGAGGAGAGGGCTGCAGGAAGAATGGGACGATGTCCCTGTGAGCTGACGGATATGTTTGGGAACTAAGATGAGTGTCCAAGAAACAGAATCACCCTAAGACCATGAGGAATACAAGGAAAACAGAAGTCAGTGATGTGGTTTTGCTCTGTGTCCCACCCATATCCCATCAGTGATCCCATCTCAACTCATCAGAGATCCAAATCTCATCTGTGTCCCACCCAAATCTCTCAGTGGATTAGCCGAGGTGGGTAGAACAGAAACTAAGGTCCAGCGACTGTGGATGTTGGCAACGACTCATAGTCCCGCTCATGTATCTGGTTAACTAGGGGAAGTCCTAGCTTCCTAAAGAAAAAACATCTCTGTATTAGTCTCTTATTGCTGTTCTTACCAAGTATCCCAAACTTGGGGGCTTGAAACAATAATTTATTATCTTACTGTTCTGGAGGTCAGAAGTCCAAAATAGATCCACAGGGCTCTGTTCCTTTTAGAGGCTCTAGGAGGGAATCTGTTTCCTTTCCTTTTCCACCTGCTAAAGTCCACCTGCATGCCTTGGCTCATGGCCCCTTCCTCCGTCTTCAAAGGCAGCAGTGCAGTAGCTTCTCTCTGTCCCTCTGCTTCTGATCACATCACCTTCTACTACTGACTCTGATCCCCCGGCATCTCTCTTATCAGACCCTTGTGATGGCATTGGGTCTACGTGGATAATGCAGGATAATCTCTCTACGCTGAGATCCTTAATTAAATCACAGCCCCAAAGTCCCTTTTACCAAATAGAGTAATACGTTTACAGGATCTGGGATTAGGATGTGACATCTTCAGGGGGGCCATTATTCAGTCTAGCCTAATGTCCAAAAAAAAGGATCGAATTTATAAATAGCCTGACCTTGGTGGTGTGGTGGTGTGGTGGTGTGGGACAGGGTGGAGAGAATGTGAGGAGACCAGGCTGAGCAAATCTGCACCCACCCCCAGGGAGACTACACCTCTGTGTCCTACACCAGCGCTGAAGCCTCAGCTCTAGTCTGATCTGCAGCCTCGGATGAGGGGAAGGCCACTTTGTGGAGGCAAGGTGTCTTCTCTGTATGAGGCGTCTGAGATGATTACTGGTGGCGCTCTAGACTGGAGGTAAGTAGAAAAGAAGGTTTTGGGAATCTTCCCATGGGATTACGGGGAAGACGTGCCTGGAGGGAATGCTTTTATGAAGTAGCAGCTGCTGGGAAGGAGAGCCACAGAGATTTGTGGGCCAGGAGCTAAGGTAGATGGATAGAGAAGACTGGTCTCTCTGAGTGTTTTCTATTGTGAAGGGATCAGGAATGGTATTGAGAATAGGCCTCCCTGTGTCTTAGCGGGGGGATGGTGTCCTCCCTCAATATGAAGAGGAGAAACTTGCCACACATGTCTTTAAAACATTTTTCTTTTATTAATGTTTAAACTTTTAAAATTTAAAATTTTTATTTTTTTTTCCATTTTTTTGTAAAGATGAAGTCTCACTATGTTGCGTAGACTGGCCTTGAACTCCTGGACTCAAGCAATCCTCCTGCCTTGACCTCCCAAAGTGCTGGGATTACAGGAGTGAGCCACTGCACCTGGCCAAGACTGTATTTTTCTAAAGCGTTGATATTGTAAAAGAAAAAGAAAGTCTGTGGAAACATTCCAGATTAAAGGAGGCTAAAGGGACATGGAAGGGCCTGGCATAGTGGTTCATGCCTGTAATCCCAGCACTTTGGGAGGTTGAGGCAGGAGAATAGCTAGAGCCCAGGAATTCGAGACCAGCTTGGGGAACACAGTGAGACCCTTGTCTCTAAAAAGAGAAAAAAAAAATTAGCTGGACATGACATGGAAGGACCAGGCATGGTGGCTCATGTCTGTGATCCCATCCCATCTACTTGGGAGACTGAGGCAGGAGGATCTCTTTTTTTTTTTTTTTTTGAGACGGAGTCTTGCTCTGTCACCTAGGCTGAGTGCAGTGGCGCAATCTTGGCTCACTGCAAGCTCCGCCTCGCAGGTTCACACCATTCTTCTGCCTCAGCCTTCCGAGTGGCTGGGACTACCACTGCCCACTCCCGAGCCAGGCTAATTTTTTTGTATTTTTAGTAGAGACAGAGTTTCACCATGTTGGTCAGGCTGGTCTTGAACTCCTGACCTCATGATCTGCCTGCCTCGGCCTCCCAAAGTGCTGGGATTACAGGAGTGAGCCACTGCACCTGGCCAAGACTGTATTTTTCTAAAGCGTTGATATTGTAAAAGAAAAAGAAAGTCTGTGGAAACATTCCAGATTAAAGGAGGCTAAAGGGACATGGAAGGGCCTGGCATAGTGGTTCATGCCTGTAATCCCAGCACTTTGGGAGGTTGAGGCAGGAGAATAGCTAGAGCCCAGGAATTCGAGACCAGCTTGGGGAACACAGTGAGACCCTTGTCTCTAAAAAGAGAAAAAAAAAATTAGCTGGACATGACATGGAAGGACCAGGCATGGTGGCTCATGTCTGTGATCCCATCCCATCTACTTGGGAGACTGAGGCAGGAGGATCTCTTTTTTTTTTTTTTTTTTTGAGACGGAGTCTTGCTCTGTCACCTAGGCTGAGTGCAGTGGCGCAATCTTGGCTCACTGCAAGCTCCGCCTCGCAGGTTCACACCATTCTTCTGCCTCAGCCTTCCGAGTGGCTGGGACTACCACGCCCAGCTAATTTTTTTGTATTTTTTTTTTTTAGTAGAGACGGGGTTTCATCGTGTTACCCAGGATGGTCTTAATCTCCTGACCTCGTGATCTGCCCGCCTTGGCCTCCCAAAGTGCAGGAGGATCTCTTGAGCCCAGGAGTTCAAGGCTGCAGTGAGCCATGATCATGCCACTGCACTCCAGCAGCCTGGGTACTGCGCCTGGCCACCTTGTCTCTTAAAACAAAAAACAAAAACAAACAAACAAAAATGTGGCTGGGCGTGGTGGCTCACACCTGTAATCCCAGCACTTTGGGAGGCTGAGGAGCGTAGACTGCTTGAGGCCAGGAGTTCAAGACCAGTCTGGCCAACATGGTGAAGCCCCATCTCTACCAAAAACACGGGAAAAAAAAAAAAAATTAGCCAGGCGCGGTGGTGCCCACTTGTGATCCCAGCTACTCAGGAGACTGAGGCATGAGAATTGCTTGAACCCAAGAGTCAGAGGTTGCAGTGAGCCAAGATCATACCACTGTACTCCACTCTGAGCAACAGAGTGAGACTCCTTCCCAACAAACAACAAACAAACAAACAAAACGGGACATGGAAGCTACATGAAACAATGGACTCCAGACTGAATCCTAAAGGGGCATTGAGAAAATTTTAATGTGGATAGTATATTCAAGTATCGTATGAAGGTACAATTTATTAGAGTTGATAACTATCCTGTGGTTATGTAAGAAACTATCACTAATCTGAGGAAATATTTATGGGAAAGGGGCCATGATGTATGCCTTCAAATGGCTTTGAAAAATATATATTGGGAATGAGGTACATGTATACATTGAGAGAGTGAGAGAAAGAGAGTGAGAGAGAGAGAACGAGCGAGAAGGGGAGAGAGCCCGCAAACAAATGATAAAGCAAATGGGGTAGAAGATGAGCAATTTGCGAACTGGATGAAGCACATCCGTGTGCTGTTCTTTGTACAGTTCTTACTCTTGCATCTTTTCAGTAGGTTGGAACATTTCCCAAACACAAAGCAAAAAATCAAAAAGAAAGAAGGCAGTGTGCAAGGCAGTTTCCCAGAGGGAGGGAAACACAAAGCCCTCCTCGGAGGAGAAGTAACTCACTGAGAAGAAGGCTGACCCTGGGGCATGTTTGACACTGGTCCTCCGCCGGCCCCGTGCAGTGGAAGCACTTAGTGTGGCAGGGCTTGCACCCGGGAGCATCCTCATCCCAGTACTCGGAGGGGGCACATTTCTTGTTGGCCAGGCAGCTCCCATGAGGGTTCATCCTCAGGCCTTTCTGACAGGCGGTGCAGGTCCCAGACGATGAGCAGGTCAAGCAGGACTTGTGACAATCTGTGGGCATGGAGGGGCAACCGACAGAGTGAGTAAGAGCCAGGATGGCCATCGGGGGAATGGGCTTCCCCTGGGAAAGGGTGTTCACATTCCTTCCACATTTCTTCTGGAGATTTCCAGAGCTCTGGGCCGAGGGTGTGGGACCATGAGTTGGGTACAGCCCTTGAGCTCTGGGGTGGACCATTCTTTTGCAAAATGAGAGACAAGTATTATTTTATTTTCTGTTGTATCCAGGGAGTGCCTTCCTGCAACGGCCACCTCAGAAATATTAGTAAGGCTCACTATAATTACCCAAATTGCAACAAAATAATAACAAGCCATTCTGTAACAGCACCGAATTTTCCACCATCACATCTACTGTTATGGTCCTCCAGTCACCTCCGGAGTACCTTGAACTTATCGCCAATACAGCAATTGTTGGAATGTATTTAATTGTCTGTTGACAAATGAAGGTCCTTTTTGCATTTATTTTTGAATACATAATGCCTATGAGAGAGCCTGGCATGTAACAGGAATTGATAATTATTTGTTAGAAAAAGAAAATGACAATTCTCTTCCACCTCTAGGTTTTCTTTTTCTGTATTTAAATAGAGATGGGGGCTGGGTGCAGTGGCTTACGCCTGTAATCCTGGCACTTTGGGAGGCCAAGATGGGTGGATTGCTTGAGCCCAGGAGTTCAAGACCATCCTCAGCAACATGGCAAAACACTGTCTCTAGAAAAAACACAAAAATTAGCCGGGCATGGTGGCGGGCACCTGTAGTCCCAGCTACTCAGGAGGCTAAGGTGGAAGGATCTCCTGAACCCAGGAGGTCAAGGCTGAAGTGAGCTGTGATTACACCACTGCACTCAAGCCTGGGTGACAGAGCAAGACCCTGTCTCAGGAAAAAAAAAAAAAAAAAAAAATAGAGATGGGCCTTCACTTTACTGCCTAAGCTGGTCTTGAACTCCTGGCCTCAAGTGATTTTTCTGCCTTGGCCTC
>NW_012102699.1:2574449-2575723 GCF_000951045.1 Mandrillus leucophaeus
AAAAAGAAAAAGAAAGAAAGTTCAATGGCATTGTAGGGAGACGCCTCAAGTGAGTTTTCAACTCTGTCCACACCAGGTGCTTACCTTCTCAAAGCATCTATGTGCTTCTCAGAAAAATGGAGAAAATTGCCATTTACCTCATTGGCTCTCAACCCACACTAAGCATCAGAATTACTGGCGGTGGGAGAAGGAATTACAACGTTGGGTGCAGGCATCTGTGGTTGTTAGAGCTGCCCAGGTGATTCTAATGGGCAGCCAGGGGCCTTTCTCAAGGAGATAATTAAATCAGATAAATTAAGAAAACATGCTCTGAGACCTGTAAAACTCTCTGTATGGTAAATTACTTTCATTATTCAACACCAGAGAAAGGCCAGAAGTTGAACCTCAGTTCCTGCCCTCGCACAGGCAAGATGGCGCTGAAGGCCTGCGGCTGAGTCTCCCACCTCCCAGAAGCCGTCCCCAGCTCCACAGCCTGCCTCCTACATGAACGCCCGCCTCTTCTGCCTGCGGGCACAGCCTGGACATCCATGCTTTTTCGCATATGGGCAGGTAGGACATTAACACTAAATAGTGCTTTATATAAAACACACAAAAAGGCATATCCACATCACAAGGCTGGAGCAGAAAGCCTTCAGGACGGAGACACATCTTCCTGTCCTACCAAAAACCTTCCCCTGAGTATGTCCTAGGGCGTGGGTGTCCCAGGGTTTCTCAGTGGAAGGTCATTCTCAGACTCTCGCGGTTGTTAGGGGAACTGCCTCTGGACATCTATCTCGTGTTTGCTTGGGGGCAACATAGTGGGGGTGAAGGACCGCAGGCTGCCTCATCGGAGTGAATTCTGGGGCTCTAGAAAAGCCCCCTGGCCCACAACATTTCTCTCACTTGCTAGAGAATTCTAGAGTGCATCACTTATTTTATTTTTCTGTTCCTTGATAATGAATAAGAGGCAAATTATTCATGCCAAGCTAAAACATAAGGAGGTATAAATGATAGCAGAGCCTTTCTTGAACATGTAGGGACTGAGTGGGAGTGGAAATGGGGACCTTGGAGCAGGAATTGAAAGATACGAAGAGGAGGATGGGGAGCTTCCAGGGAGCAAACCATGAAGGGAGGCTGGGCGCAGTGGCACACGCCTGTAATCCCAGCACTTTGGGAGGCCGGGGTGAGGTTAGGCATTCGAGACCAGCCTGGCCAACATGGTGAAACCCTGTCTCTACTAAAAATACAAAAATTAGCTGGGTGTGGTGGCAGGTGCCTGTAATCCTAGCTACTCA
>NW_012102699.1:2579513-2580658 GCF_000951045.1 Mandrillus leucophaeus
AAAAAAAAAAAAAAAAAAATAGAGATGGGCCTTCACTTTACTGCCTAAGCTGGTCTTGAACTCCTGGCCTCAAGTGATTTTTCTGCCTTGGCCTCCCAAAGGGCTGGGATTACAGGCATGAGCCACTGCACCAGGCCGACCATCTCTGGGATTTAGTAGTTGCTGTTCTCTCTGCCTAGAATTCTCTTCTCCCAGATGCATGCATGGTTTGCTTCCTCCTTTTCTCTATGAAATCTAAGACATCTCTGAAGTTTTATCTCCATTCTGCCTATCTTCCTGTCCTGCCCCTCTGCCTTACTTTTGCTTTTGGCTTATGGTCTTTAGTACCTATCTTCCCCAGTAGAATGTGAGCTCCATGAGGGCAGGGACTCTGTCTCACTCCCTGCTGTTCCCTAGGCCTGAAAGAGCACACGGCACATAGCGGGCCCTCCTGTAAGCATTCCCTGGGTGGATACGTGCATGGTATTATTATTGCTTATATTATCCTCTCATTTTATCTAAATCAGGAAATTGAGGCTGGAGATGCTAAGTCACTCACGCTAAGTAGTATCAGGAGTTGAGCCCAGGACCTCAGCAACTGCCTCCCTGCTTCTGCCCCAGTGCCTCAGGAAAGGTATGGGACTTTTGGAGGTGTCTGTACTATCTATTAGGGGATAATCTGCGTGATTGGAATGGATCTAAAGTCCTTGTGTTTCTTAGAGAAGATCCCGCTTACAGATTTTTTTTTTTTTTTTCCTATAGGTTCTTGCTCCGTCACCCAGGCTAGAGTGCAGTGATGTGATCATGGCTCACTGAAACATTGACCTCCCAGGCTAAAGTGATGTCCCCATCTCAGCCTCTCGAGTAGCTGGGACTACAGGCACACACCACCACATCTGGCTAATTTTTGTAGTATTATTTTTGTTTTAGAAATAGGGTCTTGCTATGTTGCCCAGGCTAGTCTCAGATTCCTCCCGCCTTGGCCTCCCAAAGAGATGACAGATGCGAGCCACCGTGCCCAGCTGAGATTGCTCCATTCTAAATGCTTCTCTACATTTCCCTGAATCTTAATTTTCTTTTTTTTTTTTTTTTTTTTTGAGACGGAGTCTCGCTCTGCCGCCCAGGCTGGAGTGCAGTGGCCGGATCTCAGCTCACTGCAAGCTCCG
>NW_012102699.1:2586173-2589730 GCF_000951045.1 Mandrillus leucophaeus
GTAGAAGCCACGGGGACAGGACTGGTGGCACATATCATCATGCAGGAAGAACTCAGGCATGCACTCTGGGGAAAGGAGGAAGCAGCAAGTTATCCCTGGGGGACAGGAGAAAGGAATCCATTGTCCACAGTGGGCTAGCTCCTCCTTCAGCACTTTGGTTGATTTGACCTGAGAGTACCCTAGCCCTTTCCCCACCCTGCCAGGGCAGAGACTTGATGTCTAACAAGCCCTGCCTTGGGAGGAGGAGGCCACACATGTGACCATATTAGATGGTGCTGGACTTACGCACTGAAATGGTCTGCCCTTTGGAGGTGCAAAAAATTGCAACGCTGCAAAAGACAAGGATGGCTGAGAGGCTGGTGGTATTGTTTGAAAACCCTGAAGAGCATTAACAGATTCAAAAAATTGTATCGGGAACTTCACACTCTGTTCGATACAGAAAGCAGTTTAGGAATGGTTGGATTAGTTAACTTTTCATTCATTGATCAGGTACCACAATGAATAAAGGATTGATCAGTGTGAAGAATACATTGCGGGTTTATTTTATTTGTGTTCATTTTCTTACTTTGGGGGGAATCCTGGAAAACACTTGAGGTCACACCGAGAGAATACTTTGGATAGGACAGCACCAGTTAAATGAGTCTGTCTTTTCTGGAGAGAAAACTGAACAGCTTTTTTTGGGGAGATAATTCCTGAGGGAAAAAAACAACAAAACCTGTTCATAGCCAGAGCGGTCATCTCAGTCATCATTGCCCGAACTTTTCTTTCTTATCCTTTTTAACAATTGTAGTTTTCTAGCTACCTCTGTGTTTTGTGGCTTACTATCAGTCTATAAGATTTTGTGTTCAAAAAGATGGGAACGGGTGGGCATGGTGGCTCACGCTTGTAATCCCAGCACTTTGGGAGGCCGAGGCTGGTGAATCACCTAATGTCAGGAGTTCAAGACCAGCCCGACCAACATGGAGAAACCGCGTCTCTACTAAATATGCAAAATTAGCCGGGCGTGGTGGCGCATGCCTGTAATCCCAGCTACTCTGGAGGCTGAGGCAGGACAATCGCTTAAACACGGGAGGCAGAGACTGCAGTGATCGCAGAGATCGCGCCATTGCACTTCCTTAATCTCACAACAGCAGCCTCTCAGCGGTCGGTCAAGCTAAATCCATTAGCTTATGTCTGACTTGCGAAACTCCATCTCAAGGAAAAAAAAAAAAAAGATGAGAACATTGGGTTCTTTGTATTGCTAGCACCTAGGAGAGCACTTGCACACCTGCTGTGTGTGTACATGTGGGTGTGTGTGTAAGAAATCATGCAAAAAGGGGCTCTTGCTTGTCTTAGCTTGCAGCATCTGTAATGAAAAGACACTTGAGTGTATCTCACACTCGAGTTTTCTGATGACAGGCACAGAGACATACATTTCAGGAATGGTAGGGACACGGGTTCCCACAGCCCTTTGCCAGCCACCATCAGATAATCGGCCCCCACCCGGTGGCTCAGCAGAGCCTCGCTCTCCCATGGGAAGCTCCCAGGTACCTTTGCATGTTTTCTCATGGATGCAGTCCTGACACATCTCTGGACAAGGCTTGCACACCCCCTCCACAGCCACGTGCCTCTCGGGGCAGGTTTCCTGGCACACTCCGTGGTGCAGGACGAGGCCTCCTTCACAAGAATGGCAGTTGGTGGTGTTTCCTTCACACGTTCTGCAAGGAGAGCTACAACGTTGACATACGCCATCTTCTGCGTAAGAGCCCCTGTGGAAGGAAAAGAGAGTGCAACTGGAGAAGCTGCCCTGCTGGAGAAGTGATTCTTTCCTGGGGAAAAGGAATTAGGGCTAAAAACAAAAGGGCTGCTGCTGTTGTCAGCTGAGAGGCATCCACGGGATTTATGAGGAAGTGAAAAAGAACATTCAGAAAAACGTAAGGAAAAGGACAGGCATTATTCTTGTGAAAGGAAAATAAATCTTGGGACCCCAATATTACTAAGCCAAACGGAAAAATCAAACTGGGAACTGCTTAGGGCAAACCTGCCTCCCACTCTATTCCTTAAAAAGATAGCTACTGGCCGGACGCGGTGGCTCACGCTTGTAATCCCAGCACTTTGGGAGGCCGAGGCAGGCAGATCATGAGGTCAGGAAATCAAGACCATTCTGGCCAACATGGTGAAATCCTGTCTTTACTAAAAATACAAAAATTAGCTTGGCGTGGTGGTGCGCGCCTATAGTCCCAGCTACTCGGGAGGCTGAGGCACGAGAATCATTTGAACCTGGGAGGCAGAGGTTGCCGTGAGCCGATATCATGCCATTGGACTCCAACCTGGCGACACAGCGAGACTATGTCTCAAAGAAAAAAAAAAAAAAAAAAGACAGTTACTAAGATTTTAAAAAGCTACAATGGGTTGGGTAGGATGGCTCAGGCCTGTAATCCCAGCACTTTGGGAGGCCGAGGCAGGTGGATCACCTGAGATCAGGAGTTTGAGACTGGCCTGGCAAAACCCCATCTCTACTAAAAATATGAAAATTAGCTGGGTGTGATGGCACATGCCTGTAGTCCCAGCTACTCAGGAGGCTGAGGCAGGAGAATCGTTTGAACCCGGAAGGTGGAGGTTGAGGTGAGTCAAGATCACACCCCTGCACTCCAGCCTGAGTGATAGAGTGAGACTCTATCTCAAAAAAAAAAAAAAAAAAAAGAAGCTACAAGGACATCTTACATATATTGATTGATGTCTCATGTCTCCCTAAAAAGTGTAAAATCGAGCTGCGCCCTGCCCACCTTGGGCACATGTCATCAGGACCTCCTGAGGCTACGTCACCGGCTTGTGGGCATGTGTCCTTAACTGTGGCAAAATAAACTTTCTAAATTGACTGAGACCTGTCTCAGATATTTGGGGTTCACATTCTTGTGAATTTGATTGGTTTGAGAAGAACTGTTGCCAATTTTGTTCATTTGTGTGTAGTTTGGTCATCTTCTCTTTTCTCTATATGACCCCCTAATTTTCATTATTGTTTCTTTCTTTTTGTTAGAGCCTAACTTTAGAGTAGAAAATACTTTTTATTCAATTAATACATTTTAAAAACATTTAATAAACTTAAAAAATCTTTCCAAAAGGCTCAAAAGGGTTAATGCCCTGTCAGATTGGAACCACTGGATGCTCTCTCCCAGCCTCTGATGACTTTTTTCAAGCGCACACATATGAACATTTGCACACAGCACTAAATATAGTTGAGTACCAGTATGTTTGTGCAAATGACCTTCTTCCAGGCAGAATCTTATGTCTGTATATATAGAACCCCAATGATTATCCCATTATAGAAATCACTCACTGGTGGGGGAGCACAGTAAAATATAAAACCCCAGTCTTCTCAAATATATTTGGGAGATGAGGAATGGATAGATGAGGTTTCTTTTGTTCTTTTTTAAAAAAATACTGTAAGTTCTGGGGTACACGTACAGAATGTGCAGGTTTGTTACATAGGTATACACATGCCATGGTGGTTTGCCGCACCCATCAACCCGTCACCTACATTAGGTGTTTCTCCTAATGCTCTCCCTCCCCTTGCCCCC
>NW_012102699.1:2592115-2606129 GCF_000951045.1 Mandrillus leucophaeus
CATGTCATCAGGACCTCCTGAGGCTACGTCACCGGCTTGTGGGCATGTGTCCTTAACTGTGGCAAAATAAACTTTCTAAATTGACTGAGACCTGTCTCAGATATTTGGGGTTCACATTCTTGTGAATTTGATTGGTTTGAGAAGAACTGTTGCCAATTTTGTTCATTTGTGTGTAGTTTGGTCATCTTCTCTTTTCTCTATATGACCCCCTAATTTTCATTATTGTTTCTTTCTTTTTGTTAGAGCCTAACTTTAGAGTAGAAAATACTTTTTATTCAATTAATACATTTTAAAAACATTTAATAAACTTAAAAAATCTTTCCAAAAGGCTCAAAAGGGTTAATGCCCTGTCAGATTGGAACCACTGGATGCTCTCTCCCAGCCTCTGATGACTTTTTTCAAGCGCACACATATGAACATTTGCACACAGCACTAAATATAGTTGAGTACCAGTATGTTTGTGCAAATGACCTTCTTCCAGGCAGAATCTTATGTCTGTATATATAGAACCCCAATGATTATCCCATTATAGAAATCACTCACTGGTGGGGGAGCACAGTAAAATATAAAACCCCAGTCTTCTCAAATATATTTGGGAGATGAGGAATGGATAGATGAGGTTTCTTTTGTTCTTTTTTAAAAAAATACTGTAAGTTCTGGGGTACACGTACAGAATGTGCAGGTTTGTTACATAGGTATACACATGCCATGGTGGTTTGCCGCACCCATCAACCCGTCACCTACATTAGGTGTTTCTCCTAATGCTCTCCCTCCCCTTGCCCCCCACCCTCCGACAGGCCCTGGTGTGTGCTGTTCCCCTCGCTGTGTCCATGTGTTCTCATTGTTCAACTCCCACTTATGAGTGAGAACACGCAGTGTTTGGTTTTCTGTTCCTGTTAGTTTGCTGAGAATGAAGGTTTCCAGCTTCATCCATGTCCCTGTGAAGGACATGAACTTAGATGAAGTTTCTTTGGTGGGAAAAGCTGAAGGGAAGAGCTGGAACTTGCAGAAGAGGAAGAACCAAGAAACCGGCTTAGAGAAAATGGACTTCTGATGCCATGGGTACCTACTGCAATTGCTTTCTATCATGATCCATTAGTGAGGTGGTGCCATAATAGTGCTGTGTCACAAACCACTCCAACCCAGAACTTGGTGGCTTAAAACAACAATCATTTACTCTCACTCATGTGTAGGGGGAAGCAGATCTAGGCTGGGCTTGGCAGGCTTGACTCCAGGCTGCACACTGAGTCCATGTCTTCACATCTCTCTATTTTCCCTGGCTACAGTGACTACCAGTGGACGTTCTCACAGCTGCGACAGAAGCGCAGAAGGGTAAGTTCAATCGGGCACATTTTATGCCTCCACCTTTCTTCTGCTAACATGTCATTGGCCAAAGCAAGTCACAGAACCCAGTCAAAGTCAAGGGACAAGGAAGTCCATTTCGCCTCTAGTGGCGCTGGTACAAAGTTGCAGCCAGTGGGCATGAATACAAGGAGTGGTGAAGAACTGCAACAAATAACCCAGTCTACCAGAGACCTTTTAAAATCGCAAGCCAGGGAGGATCTGCTCCTACACAGCATTTTCACTTGATGTTTTAATTAATTAGCGCTCACACGTTTAATCATTCTTTCAGTCATTTATTTATTGTATGCATTCAGTAAACAAAAATATATTGAGTGTGCCAGGAAGAAATAGGACAGGGGTGAACAGAAGTCACATTTCTTTGTTTTGTTTTGTTTGAGACAGGGTCTTGCTCTGTCGCCCAGGCTGAAGTGCAGTGGCGTGATCTCGACTCACTGCAACCTCCACCTCGCGGGTTGAAGCGATTCTTGTGCCTCAGCCTCCTGAGTAGCTGGGACTACAGGCATGCACCACCATGCCTGGCTAATTTTTGTGTTGTTAGTAGAGACGGGGTTTCACCATGTTGGCCAGGCTGGTCTGGAACTCCTGACCTCAAGTGATCTGCCTGCCTTGGCCTCCCAATTACAGGTGTGAGCCATGTGCCCAGCCAAAAAGTTATATTTCTGATATAGTTTCAGGTAAGAACAACTGGAGAAGAAAGCAGTTTAGGTAGAAGAGAGAAAAAGAAATAGCATCCAGATAAAAGCTAAGATCAGGCTTCCTCACACATTAGTACCCTTAGCTTTTTTTGACCATGACAGAGAATGCTTGAAGAAGAGACTCAGCTACTTTGCCCAAACAAAACCTATCTCTTAAAAATGAAGACAGTGGATGGCAATGTGTTATATGCTCATCAGGAGTTTGACTGGATTTGAGAAATCTGAAATTAAGGAAATTTAGTGCAGTCTTAAATAGATTACATCCTTTTTTTTTTTTGAGACAAGGTCTGGCTCTGTTGCCCAGGCTAGAGTGCAGTGGTGCGATCATGGCTCACTGCAGCCTCGACTTGCTGGGTTCAAGTGATCCTCCCATCTCGGCCTCCTGAGTAGCTAGGACTATAAGTCTGTGCCACCACACTGGGCTATTTTTAAATTTTTATCCTTTTTTTGTGTATGTGTAGAGATGGGGATCTTACTATGTTGCCCAAGCGGGTCTCAAACTCCTGGCCTCAAGCAGTGCGCCCACCATGGCCTCCCGAAGTGCTGGGATTACAGGTGCACCTTACCAATCACACCTTCTAATGGAATGAAAATTTGATGGATTCATTGTTCCTGTATGCATAGTAAAGAATTTGACCTCACCCAAAGAGAAGTCTAGTCTTTCTCTTCAGCTAATCTCAAAACCTTTGGAATTTCCTAAGAGATAGGGGTGTCTTTGTTATTCATGATGTGCCTCTCTTGCCACACCTGAGAGTTGGTGCTGGGATGCCTCCGAGTGGGGACAGCCACATCTCGTAAGCTTACGGTGGGAGCTGGTGTGCCACAACGATCCACTCTGTTTAAAGGAGGGGAGCTGTGTGATATCAGGCCTACCTCCAGGGAATCTCAATGCTAGGCCTGGTCAAGACCTCTGGACACTGAAGATGATGAATGCTAATATAGAGCCTAAAAAGATGCATCATGAAGAAATCTTTTTCAGATCCCTCTCAGAAGAGGGTCAGTGGATGTTGGATGAGATGCTGAAATGAAAGAAATGGATTCAAGCAAAAAGAAAAAAAATCAAACTCTTGAAGTGGCTCATGCCTGTAATCCCAGCACTTTGGGAGGCCCAGATGGGCAGATCACCTGAGGTCAGGAGTTCAAGACCAGCTTGGCCAACGCATGGCAAAATGCTGTCTCTACAAAAATACAAAAATTAGTCGAACGTGATGGCAGGCACCTGTAATCCCAGCTACTCAGGAGGCTGAGGCAGGGGAATCGCTTGAACCCAGGAGGCAGAAATTGCAGTGAGCTGATATTGCACCACTGCACTCCAGCCTGGGTGACAGAGCAAGACTCCTTCTTAAAAAAAAAAAAAAGGTGAATATCAGAAGCTGTCAGGAGACAGCCACAAGGCAACTTGAGAGGTGATTTTTAAGGAGCCACTTGCTAAAAGTAGTCTCCACACAGATCTGCCTGCGAGTTTGTCCTCCTTTCCACTCTCTGCATTCATAAAACTGTTTTTCTTAGTGCTTTCACAATTATTTAAGAAGACTAATATTTGTTTTAGAAAGAAATGGTTGCATATACTAAATTGTTAAATTCCAATTACTTTGTGTTGCAGTCTTTCAGCTCAGATAAATCCATGTCTTGTGAAAGCTGTGTGGTCCAGGACCTTCACCTCCATTTCACAGACACCAAGACAGCGACCGGCAGCACTTAAAGGAAGGCCGTATTCAACAGAGCTTCAAATCTGTTCACGTTTGGTGAATGTGAGTCCACCTTAAGTTTTCTGTTGCTTTTTAAACAACCACCATAATGATATATGTTACTGGCATGGTGGCTCATGCCTGTAATCCCAGCACTTTGAAAGGCCAGGGTGGATGGATCACCTGAGGTCAGGGGTTCAAGGGCGGCCTGGCTCACGTGGTGAAACCCCATCTCTACTAAAAATACAAAAAATTAGCTGGATGTGGTGGCATATGCCTGTAATTCCAGCTACTTGGGAGGCTGAGGCAGGATAATTGCTTGAACCTGGGAGGCGGAGGTTGCAGTGAGCTGAGATGGCGCCATTGCACTCCAGCCTGGGCCACAAGAGTGGAACTCCATCTCAAAAACCAAAACAAAACAAAAGATATATGTTACTGTTAAAACCTATTTTTGGCCGGGTGCGGTGGCTTATGCCTGTAATCCCAGTACTTTGGGAGGCCAAGGTGGGTGGATCACAAGGTTAGGAGTTTGAGACCAGCCTGGCCAACATGGTGAAACCTCATCTCTACTAAAGATAGAAAAAAAAAAAAAAAAGCTGAGTGTGGTGGCATGAGCCTGTAATCCTAATGAGTCGGGAGGCTGAGGCAGGAGAATTGCTAGACCCTGGGAGGCAGAGATTGCAGAGAGCAGAGATAGCGCCATTGCACTTCAGCCTGGGTGACAGGGTGAGACTCAGTCTCAAACAAAACAAAACAAACAACTTTTTTTTTTTTTTCATGAACATATGCTATATTTGAAAAAGCAGGGGCCACTAAATGCTAACTTATAAATAGCTCTGAATATCTGGATGCTGTGTCATTGCAGGTTATGTTCCTGTTATAAATCTTATTGCTGTTCTAGGATGGATCACACCCAAAAGGGTGATTTCTCAGAAACAGCAATAAAGCTTCCAAGATAAGCTGGATATTATATGTTCCTCAGACTCTGTGTCTTCTGTTGTTAGTTTTCTTTTTCTGTAAACACAAAGATGAGGGATTCCACTATAATCAGATCACCCTACCCATAGCAGGAGGGCATATGCTTGCAATTCTATAGTCTGCAGTATTTCTAGGCCATGCTCGTAGCTTTCCTACTGCTCGAGCAATACAGACTATATTGACTGCTGCATGTCTGCATAGTGTCTCACTGCTCCATGAAAATGCTTCACCCCAGACTTGAAGGTAAAAAATGTTGAGCGGTCGACTAACTGGAGTAAAGCAAAATACACTCTTTCTTCGTTGTTTTAATGCATTGTGAATTCCTGGAACACTCAAAGAACCCAAGAGAGTGTTGAAAAAGGTAATGATTAAATAAATAAGGCAATAATAATGACAACCAGTTCAATCCTACCACTGAGGAAGCAATGACTGACTCTGGTAAGCAGCTCTCTGACTTTCACCTTCGCTTTGTTGTAACACTTGGCTGAGTTTGCTGCGAGGGAGCTCGGTTGATAGGGGAGGAGGACCGGAAGTTTCCAAACCTGCCTTCTCACCTGGGTTCTGTTACTCTGATCCTTTGCTACCCTTTCTCCACTCTCTGCTTGACAAAATCCTTCCAGAGCTAGTGACCATCAAGCTTT
This sequence comes from Mandrillus leucophaeus, assembly GCF_000951045.1. Classification (NCBI taxonomy): domain Eukaryota; kingdom Metazoa; phylum Chordata; class Mammalia; order Primates; family Cercopithecidae; genus Mandrillus; species Mandrillus leucophaeus. Next base: position 2,597,483 of record NW_012102699.1, read on the forward strand.
TTCTCAAATACCCAGCCGGGGATGAAGCTGGAAAACATTCTGCTAAGTCAAAAAGTCTGTCACAAAAAAACATGTTTTGTCTTTTTTGTTTTGTATGTTTTGTTTTCATTTTTCAGAGACAGGGTCTTGCTATGTTGCTCAGGCTGACCTTGAACTCCTGGGCTCAAGCAATTCTCCAGCCTTGGACTCCTGATAGCTGGGACTGGAGGTGTGTACCATGGCCACCATGCTTGGCTCAAAGACCACATTTTATACAATGCCATTTATAGGAAATGTCCAAGAATAGCAAATCTATAGGGACAGGAAGTAGATTAGTGGTTGCTAAGGGCTGGGGGAAATGCAAAAAGTAGGAATAACGGCTAAAAGGGTATAGGGTTTCTTTCTAGGTTGATGAAAATGTTCTGAAATTGATTGTGGTAATGGTTGCATAACTCTGTGAATATACTAAAAACCAGTGAATTATACGCTTTTGGGGTGAATTGTATGGTGTGTGAATTATGTCTCAATAAAGTTGTGATTAAAAAAATAATTATACAAGAAGGCAGCACTGAGTGATAGTTAAGCACATGGACTTCAATGCCAGAGAGGTTTGGGTTCAAATTCTGACCACACCATGTATCTGACATGTAAAATGGATTCTGCTATTCTTTTCCTCATCTGTCAAACGAGGGAAAATAATAGTATGTGAATAAGAGAATTCTTGTGAGAATTAATGGGATCATACATTTAAAGCTCTTAGCACAATACCTGGACATTGCAAGCATTCAAAAAATAGTGATTTAAAATCTTTTCTTTTCCCTTGGAATCTCTAAGCCTTTTGTATATTAAGGCTCTGAGAAGTGTGACGTTGCCTGATGTAAACCTCCCTTACTGGATTATAAGCATTTTGCAGACCCATTCTTCCTTCAGTGGGTCTTAACTTAGCTTTCCATATCAAGGATCAATATCAATATCAATATCAATATCAATTGTTGGTAGAAGAATAGACTCCACTGAGCTACATATATACAATACAATCTATTGATATTGTATCAGTATCAATTTTTACACCTAGTTGGTGCTAAATATGTATCTGTGTTGTTGAGGTGAATATGCTTGGCTTTCTACACTAGATTGGATGCTTTTTGAGAATAAATACCTTATATTTATACTCATTACTTATATTTATACTCTATATATAGAGTCTATCTCAGTAATGAAAACAAATAGGTCACTAGGAAATAGGTGCCATTTTTGCTTTTTTCCTTTTTTGTTTTTTTCGAGTTGGAGTTTCGCTCTTGTTGCCCAGGCTGGAGTACAATGGTGTGATCTCAGTTCACCACAACCTCCACCTCCCGGGTTCGAATGAGTCTCCTGCTTCAGCCTCCCGAGTAGCTGGGATTACAGGCATAGGACACCACACCCGGCTAATTTTGTATTTTTAGTAGAGGCGGGGTTTCTCCATGTTGGTCAGGCTGGTCTTGAACTCCCGACCTCAGGTGATCTGCCTGTCTCGGCCTCCCAAAGTGCCGGGATTACAGGTATGAGCTACCATGCCCAGCCGGGAAACAGGTGTCATAGTATCAAATTCTTTTACTAAGAGGGCAAAAGAAAATCCTAACTCCTTAAAGTAGACACTGTCAGTTACTTCCCCAAATTTATTTCCTGCCTTCCTCTCTCCATTCTTCCTGGCTGTCAGAGTCCTGAGTTGTTTGGGTGCTCAGGGGTAAATCTTGTCCAGCCTGAACCACGCCTATATTTCCATTCTTTTGGCCAGAGATTGATTTAGGGAGGTATCAGTGATGCATTCTTGGGACTGAGATGAGCAGGGAAGTCTGAGGAAATTTTCTTTTCTCTCAAGAAAAAGATAAACAAGGGGAGACATCCCCTTTCCTGGCCCTGATCGTGGCTGCATGGGGTGACAGTGTCTGGAGCTGAGACACACAAAGTGGGCTCAGCAGCGGCGCTGGTCAGAGAGGACGAGCTAAGGAAGGTACAAGAGCAAAACAGAAAAACCAGACTTTGTGATGACCTTCTTGGCCGCTGAAGTGACCGATACTGGACTTGCAACATTTTTGTTCTGTGAGATAATAAACCCTGTTATGTCTCAGTCATTTTACTTGGCATGTCTGTTGCTTATTGCTGAAAGTTTCTTGCTGTACTCTTCCATTTGCTATTCCTCACTTTCTTCCTAGGTAAATTCTAGAGGTGGGACCATTAGTAGGAAGAGTAAAGCAATTACAAACCAGGGGACCAAGGAAACCGGGAGGAATCAATAACTAACTAACCAAGTATTATTTATTATTTATAATTCATGCCTCACCTATTTAAACCTTTAGAAGAGGTTCACATCACAGCCTTACTTTTGTAATGGAGGAAAAAAGAAAAACCATGACAACAGTTGATCATTAAGGTGGGAAAATAACTTTTTCTTTTTCTTTTTTCAAAGAGACAGGGTCCTGCTTTGTCATCCAGGCTGGAGTGCAGTTGCGCAATCACAGCTCACTGCAATCTCCTGGGCTCAAGGAATCCTCCCGCCTCAGCCTCCCAAGTAGCTGGGACTACAGGCACCCACTGGCTAAGTTTTTTTTTTTTTTGAGACGGAGTCTTGCTCTCTTGCCTAGGCTGGAGTGCAGTGGCACCATCTCGGCTCACTGCAAGTTCCGCCTCCCAGGTTAACGCCATTCTCCTGCCTCAGCCTCCCGAGTAGCTGGGACTACAGGTGCCCGCCACCATGCCCAGCTAATTTTTTGTATTTTTAGTAGAGACGGGGTTTCACCGTGTTAGCCAGGATGATGTCGATCTCCTGACCTCATGATCCACCCGCCTCGGCCTCCCAGGGTGCTGGATTACATGCGTGAGCCAGCGCGCCCGGCCCCCAATGGCTAATTTTTTAAACTTTTTGTAGACAGAGTCTTGCTATGTTGCCTAGGCTGGTTTCAAACTCCTAGCGATCCTTCTGCCTTGGCCTCCCGAAGTGCTGTGATTACAAATGTGAGCCATCATGCCCAGCCCCTGAACGTATTTTTCATAAAAGTAAAAATATACACCTAAAATAGTCACAAAGGAAAAGTGGGCATCTGGCCTCATGTAAGTTTTGGCTGCTGCGGCCCATAGCCGTGTCAGTCAACAGAGGACATTTATGTGGGCGCTCATAGAGTGGAGAAGAGTTTTTTGGTGAACAAGAAGGAATTGCTCCCAAAGTACCTTAGGAGAGCGACTACAAGCAGGAAGTAAAATTAAAAAGGAAACTTACTCCGGGCACTTGGAGTAGCACCTGCCTTCATGGAGGAAGAGAGGGAGGTCCAGCTGCATCCGGCACTTTTTGCAAAGATCGGCTCCAGAGCAGACGGCACAGGCCTCCGAACAGTTCTCGCAGCTCCTGCTCCTTACGGAAGGCCATGTGCCTTGGGGACAGGAGGAAACACAGGCCTGAGCCAGAAGATATGCATCTAGAAATCCAGGGAAGATAGGAATAGTCATCATGTGTATTTCTATGCGGAGACATGGCTTTTTTAACCTTTCCAAAGACCAAAGTATCCAGGCACTTATTTCTGGCTTACCAAAATATTTACTAGTGATGCTAAGTCCTCCAGGATGAGTTACATTTCTAGAAGGCAATTGACAGCAAGAGGCTTTTGCCTTGGTTCTTTCCTTTCCCACGGATATTAGGTAGAGGTCATGACGGGGCTTCCCTTTGCCCAGCTGATCAGTCTTGTTAACACCCTGTCTACGTCTTCCTGGTGTAAGGCAGCTGTACATGCACAGCTTGATAGAATCTATTAATACTCTGTTTCCCAAAGCTCATCTTGTTAGGACACTAACATAGTTGCAACTGTTTCTTTTTTGAGAAAGAGTCTTGCTCTGTCTCCCAGGCTTGAGTGCACTGGTGCGACCTTGGCTCACTGCAAACTCCGCCCCCTGGGTTCAAGGGATTCTTCTACTTCAGCCTCCCGAGCAGCTGGGACTACAGGCGTGCACCACCACAGCTGGCTAATTTTTGTATTTTTAGTAGAGATGGGGTTTCACCATGTTGGACAGGCAGGACTCGAACTCCTGACCTCAGGTAATCTGCCTGCCTCAGCCTCCTAAAGTGCTGGGATTACAGGCTCGGCACAGAGTTACAACTCTTCCACCCAACTCTCCCTTTAACAGAGGATCCATCTATTTTTTAATCGAACAACAGATACTCATTAAGAAAACCAGTTTTCAAAATCACTCTCAAACCCAAAATTCCAAGAAAATGCTTTAGCTTTTTGAGTGTAACCTTTTATATTTTTTATGATTATAATCGTGGCTTGCCTATTGTAAATTTTTCTGCTTTTGCATCATATTCCACTATTAACATTGTACATTCCAACACGGACTTTATAATGATCATGTAAACATTCTTCTTTTTTTTTTTTTTTTGAGGCAGCGTCTTGCTCTGTCATCCAGGTTGAAGTGCACACTGCAACCTCTGCCTCCCAGGTTTAAGTGATCTCATGTCTCAGCCTCCTGAGTAGCCTGGGATTACAGGCATGTGCCAACACATGTGGCTAATTTTTGTATTTTTATTAGAGATGGGGTTTTGCCATGTTGGCCAGGCTGGTCTCCAACTCCTGGCCTCAAGTGATCCTCTAACTTCAGCCTCTCAAAGTGTGGGATTACAGGCATGAACCATCATACCCAGCCCACTTAAACATTCTTTATGTCAGTGTACCATTTAAGTAAAATATTCCCCTAATTCAGGGAAGGTATGTTATTTGTGATTTTTGTTTCTATAGATGAAGCAATTGGTAAGTTATCAAGCTGTTATGTTGCTGCTCTTATTTCTTTCTCCGTCCCTCTTCATCATGCCTTTAGATCAAGAAACTTTTTTTTTTTTTTTTGGAGATAGGGTCTTGCTCTGTTACCCAGGCTGGAGTGCAGTGGCATGATCATGGTTCACTGCAGCCTTGACCTCCTGAGACCAAGCAATGCTTTCATTTCAGCCTCCCAAGTAGCTGGAACTACAAGGACATGCCACCATGCCCAGCTATTTTTAAAATTTTTTATAGAGATGGGGTCTTACTATGTTGCCCAGGCTGATCTCAAACTCCTAGGCTCAAGCAATCCTCCCGCCTCAGCCTCTCAAAATGTTGGGATTACAGGTTTGAACCACTGCACCCGACCACTTCTTTGTATTGTCCTTTGAAAACCAGTTTTTATCATTGGTCAATGTTTGGGTCCTTGTGTGTCTCCCAAGTAGCCACTGTCATAGGAACATGTGATGGGAGTAGACCAAGGCGTTACAGACCTCCTTACACAAAGATGCCACTACACATGAGTTTCAATGACTTGGCTTGACTGCTGCCATCTCCTGTCACACAACACACTAACCTTTGGGACATGAAGTGCACAGAGTTGCAGATCCATTGCAGGTTTTACAAGAAGAATGACAAGGCTGGGATTTTCTCAAAGTATCTGTATGAGAAAGAAACAACAGTTCAGGCTTCTCCTTTGAATAGGCACATAGGATTCCAGCGCTGAAAAAGATCTCATGGGTAACCTAGTCCCTTTTCCTGCCCCAGATGGAATCCTTTTGATTGTATATGAGCTGATTGTTGGCACTGGCTCATTGCCATTGTGTAAACTTCATTTATTTTTTTTTCTCTTACTCCTTCATTTGCAATTGAATATCAAGACTTCATTGGCAATTGATTATCAAGAAAGATACCACACGAATGTGTGGTACCAAAAGGAATGTGGTATCTTATAAGATAGCCTCAAATACTGTGGGGATATCTGAACTAACAAATGATTACTTCTTTTGTGTGTTAAAAATGGGAGTGTGAGTTTGTGTCTGTGTGTATGCATTTGTGAATGAGTTTATGAGTCAAAGGTAATCACTTCTATTGCCAAGATTGTTGGATGACCTTTTCTTTTCTTTTCTTTTTTTTTTTTTTTTTTTTTGAGACAGAGTCTTGCTCTGTAGCCCAGGCTGGAGTGTAGTGGTATGATCTTGGCTCACTGCCATCTCCGCCTTCTGGGCTCAAGCGATTCTCCAGCTGAGTAGCTGGGACAGGTGCTCACCACCATGCCCGGCTAATTTTTGTATTTTTAGTAGAGACAGGGTTTCGCCATGTTGACCAGGCCAGGCTCGAACTCCTGACCTCAGGTGATCCACCCACCTCAGCCTCCCAAAGTGCTGGGATTACAGGCGTGAGCCACCGTGCCCAGCCGGATGACCATTTTTCTTCACTCCAAGATGATAATTGAGAATTCATTGTACCTCTCGTGGAGGAACTTCTTTTCTTTTTTCTGTTTTTGTTCTTCAAAAATCAGATTCTATTATTGGTCAAAGTTTGGGTCACTGTTTTCTTCAGAGTAGCTACTGTGCTATGCAACCTAAATTTATCTCATCTTAAATTTGTCCCAAATCATCGTTAAACATCAAAATTTTCCCCTACTCACGAGCTTTCTGGTTGATCGGGCTATAAGTAGGCCATCCCAGGTTAATACACCATTCACCAGGGAAACACTGGAAGTGTTCCCTTCTCCCTTTCCCTCCAACAGCATTTGATGGGCAGGCTTTCCCAGGAGGTCACCTCAGCAACTCCATGGGACAGTTTCAAAGACAGAACAGCTTCAACACTTCACTCAATCAATACACACTGAGACCTTGACTAGAGCTCAGGGATTGCTCAGAAATCAGCATGGCTCACATAGGGAAAAATTAGAAAACGACCTTCTAGCTCAGAATGTGGGATTTCAATGACCCTGACCCTCAACCAATGTTGACGTCTCACCATTTCCCTTCATTTCCTCCTCCCTCCCTTTCTCCCTTCCTTCCTCTCCTGCCTTTCATCTTCTTTCTTCTCATCCTAAGAGTCAGAGCCGGGTATAGATGGCTCTCTAGTCACACCTGCCTTCAGATCCCAGCTGTGCCGCCAAAGGGAAGGGTAACCATGGATACAGTAATTAAACTCTCAGAGTCCTGCTTTCCTTGTCTCTAAAATGAGAGAAAATAATTCTGCCCTTATAGGATTGTTGTGAAGACTAAATGAGATAATGTGTGCTAAGTGCTTAACAGTGGCACAGTAAATGGTAGTTCCTCCTGCTTCCTGTTGTCTCTCTCCCGTCACCATTCCACTCCATTTCTGAGGCTTGTTTTACTCCCCTCTTCTTTCCCTCTGGTTTCATACCTGAGTGGCACTGCTCGGCTTCTACAATATCGTGGATACAAAGCTGATGAGCCTTGCTATAGGGGAAACTAGATTCAAATATAGATGGTAGAAAGATACGTACATAGATGGATAGGATGGATATAGATAGATACGGGGATAGATTCAGATACAGGTGGAGATGGAGATGGAGATGTAAATGATTAGGCTGCTATGCAGGGTAGTTGGTTTTTTCCTAATCTGAAGAGAAAATTTTACCCTGGTTTTCTTTTATTTTTTGAGACAGAGTCTCACTCCATCGCTCAGGCTGGAGCGCAGTGGCGCAATCTTGACTCACTGCAAACTTTGCCTCCCAGGTCCAAGCGATTCTCCGGTCTCAGCCTCCCAAGTAGCTGGGATTGCAGGCGCCTGCCACCAACCCTGGCTAATTTTTGTATTTTTAGTAGAGATGTGGGTTCACCATATTGCCCAGGCTGGTCTCGAACTCCTGACCTCAGGTGATCCACCCGCCTTGGTCTCCCAAAGTGCTGGGATTACAGGTGTGAGCCACTGCAGCCAGCCCCCTGGTTTTCCAATATACTAATTAAAGCTGATGATTGACTGGTGTACTCTCTCTGGAGTATCTGTTAAGGGCTGAATTTAGCCTTGTGCAGAGCCACAGGATTGTCACAAAGGTGTTCCTCATGCCTCTCAAAGTAACCAATTCTGTCCCCGAAGGCCTTTTAAACCTGCAATATCACTCAGCCCCAAAGAGATGGCAGCCGAAAGGCGAGCAACAATCCTGTTGCTACTATCAGTCAGATGTTCACTGAATGGCTGAGAGCAGTTGTGCAAAGAGTAATAAGACAACAATATTAATCAGAGAGTGAACACCTTGCAAATCTTCAATGTTCTACGTCCAGGCTTCAGGCTGATTTTCCTTTGATGTTATCATGTATATACTAAAATATATTTATAAAGACATGAGTTTTCATTAATTTTCTCATATTTGTATACATTTTAATGTCTATATCTACACATATGCACATATTTATAATTACATGTATCTCACATTCTGGCAATTTGGTATTTTACTGCATACACCTGGTATAAAATTCTATAATGTCAGCCAAGCAAGGTGGCTTATGTCTGTAATCCCAGCAATTTGGGAGGCCAAGGTGGGAGGATCGCTTGAGGCCAAGAGTTTGAGACCAGCCTGGACAATACAGGGAAACCTTGTCTCTTAAAAAATAATAACAAATAAAAATAAAATAAAATTCTGTAATGTCTCCATATGTCCACCAGAGGGAGATCTGTACAAGCAGTTAACTTAGCAATTAGGCCTGGGCATGGGATCAAGTCCTCCCCAGCAAGAGTTCTTTATCATAAAAGATTAGGGACTTAATCTCAACAAGTAAATTTTAACCGTGATCATAGTTTCTCTTTTTCCCACTCCGGAAATTCTAGACTGGACAGGACCGCAAAAAAAAAAAAAAAAAAAAAAAAAAAAACCACTTTGATCCAGAAAGTGCAGTATCCATTCC
>NW_012102699.1:2606179-2659728 GCF_000951045.1 Mandrillus leucophaeus
TAACCGTGATCATAGTTTCTCTTTTTCCCACTCCGGAATGGCTGACAGAGCAAGACTCCTTAAAAAAAAAAAAAAAAAAAAAGAAAGAACCACTTTGATCCAGAAAGTGCAGTATCCATTCCTCAGAAATGCCTGTAGCTAAACTATATAAAGCAAGGGGTTCATTTATTCTACTTATTTTTTATTTAATACATAATCTGCACATGGTGCCAAATGGAGAAAAGGCATGTACTGTGATGTCTCCCTCCTAATCCCTTCTCCACCCTTTTTCGTACAAACTGTATCTATTCACATGGTTTATCACCTTGCCTGTAAACAAGCAATATATTTGGAGATTATTCTTTATCAGTACAGAAAGAACCTCTTCCTTTTGGTGGCTCCATAGTATTCTATTGTATGAATACATTGACTTTATTTCTCTCGTCTCCTACTGGTAACCACTTAGTTTTTTCCAGTCTTTGTGATTTCAAACAATGCCGCAGGGACTGGGAAGGCAGAGGTGCTTCCTCAGCCTATTAAAGTTTTGTGAGGACAGATGCTCTTCTTGATAGCCTCTGCCAGGCATGACCATTTAGCATGTCACGCATGTCCTTATCTGTTACGGAAATCTCCACTGCTGAGCTTCTCACAGTCTTCCCTCTGAGTGACCGCTCATAGGTTGTGTTTATGGTCCCCTCCTCTCTCCATCTTTTTCTAATGACCTCTGCATCTCTGCACCCCATTTGCATCTGGCCTCCCAGCTTCTTGGGGTGATTTTTCCACGGAGACCGTCTCCAGAGACAGTCTCTGCCGCTGTGATTGTCGCCTCCCTATTTCCCTGTTACCTCTTTTGATTTGAACTTTCCACCTTCGTCGCTCTTGCAGCAGGCTCTTCACCACAGATAGGTTTGCAATGGGCACAGCTTCTTTTTTATTAAAAAAAAAAAGTGTTTAGTTTTTTTAATGCAAAAAGGATAAAGAAGATAAACTTCACCTATAATCCCACCACCCAGAAATGTCTGTTGTTTATACTGTGGTACATGGATGTCTCATCTTCATATCGAGTGTGTGAGTATAGTTACATCTATGTATAGATGTGTGATCATTTATAGCTTCCGTATACATAAGACTGACCTTGAACACTGTATTTAACACTATAAATCTCGTAGGCATTTTCTCTTGTCATTAACATTCCTTGTAAACATTATTAGTAATTTTTTTTTATTTTTTTTTACGAGGAGTCTTGTTCTGTTTCCCAGGCCAGAGTGCGGTGGCACCATCTCAGCTTGTTGCAACCTCTGGCTCCCAGGTTCAAGCGATTCTCCTGCCTCAGCCTCCCAAGTAGCTGGGACTACAGGCAAGCACCACCATGCCTGGCTAATTTTTTGTATTTTTAGTAGAGATGGGGTTTCACCATGTTGGCCAGGTTCGTCTCGAACTCCTGGCCTGAAGTGATCTGCCCACCTTGGCCTCCCAAAGTGCTGGGATTATAGGCGTGAGCCACCGCGCATGGCCCCCAGAATTGCTTTCTTTCGTGACCCAGTGAATGCTGCTTTCAAAGCAAACTAGTGTTTCAAGTGTTAAAACTGGCCTGAGTCAAAGAGTTAGGGAGTAGATTAGGCTTTATTGTGTCATATGTGTCCTGAGAGCTTTATATGCATTTTCTCATTTAATTCTTAAAATGACTTTGTGTGAGGCAGTTTCATGTTTTCACTTTACAGACAAGGACACTGAGGCTCAGAGAGGATGAGTAACTCACTCAAGGTTACACAGCTAGCAAATCACAGAGCCAGGATTTGAATTAATGTGTGCTGCGCTCTAAAGTCTGCATCTGCTAGAGGGTGTAGACATAGGCTTTTGAATTTTTCAGTAATAAATTTGAATTCTAAAGTAATTTGATAGAAGCCAAAGTAATGGTGTGCTGGTAAGACAGGTCTCTAGAAAATGAAAAACCAAAAACCTGATTTGTAGTGTTTCCAATTTCTGTGGTGTAAATACTCCCACCATAGCCAATTTCAAGCTGTCAATGGTTTCACAATCCACTTAGAGAACTCCTGAGTATGTAACCATCCGTGCAAGTTGATACGGATGCTTCCTTCATCCTACTGGCCAAACAGTTGATTACTTACCCAGTGCCATGTGTTTTTTTGCACTCTGTGTTCTGGTAGGTTAAATAAATAAAAATAGTGCACTCATTTCTAAGTGAGGCAGCTGCACACATCTACAAAGTCCTTCTAAAAATCAGATTTCCGTGGCATCTTTGAAGTTTTCTAAAGTTCAATGACTATTAGGCAACATATCTTCCCACTACTGAAGTGGATTTTTTTTTTTTTTCCCACATGTGTGTGGCTTTCAGTGTTTGTGACTAATTCTGGGATTCCAGTCTTTCCCCAAGGATAAGAATTAAGATCAAGAGACAGGCTAGTGATAAATTGTTAGGATGTGGTCAAAGACACAAAGCTAATTCACCATGTCTGTGTTCTGTAGATTAGACTATCACCAGAATATGTAATTAGAGCCTGTTATAACATGGATTTAATCAATGATGGAAATATGAGGTAAGAGAAATGTGCAAAAATTACTCCTAGGACTTTCCAGCACTACCAGGGGAAACCACTTAAGAAAATCCAAATGGTTTAACAGTAACAGAGGAAACTCTTTCCATTCCCAACAATGACTTCAGGAAACCAGCTGAAGCCATCATCTTCCTTCAAAGCCCGTGGTCTGCCATACCTGAACCTTTCCACCAAGGTTGTGTGATGCTTGAGTCACTGCTGAGGCCGTTTGCAGCCTGTTGAATATTATATTGTTTTGTTGTTGTTTTTTGACAGAGTCTCTCTCTGTTGCCCAGGCTGGAGTGCCGTGGCACAATCTCAGCTCACTGCAACCTCCACCTCCCAGGTTCAAGTGATTCTCACACCTCAGCCTCCCGAGTAGCTGAGGTTACAGGCACCCACCACCATGCCCAGCTAATATTTTTTGCATTTTTAGTAGAGATGGGGTTTTGCCGTGTTGGCCAGGTTGGTCTTGAATTCCTGACCTCAAGAGATCTGCCTGCCTCGGCCTCCCGAAGTGCTGGGATTATAGTCGTGAGCCACCATGTCTGGCCTTGAATATTGGTTTTATTCCTGCCATTTAGGGACACTAAATAATTGTCACAGTATACATCCCCAGACAGAGGGTCTGGGGGTGATCTATACATTTGTGCAGTGACTTTTTGGTGGCTGAAAAAACAGAGAGTTGAGCACCATCTTTGATGACTTAGTCTTGGCTGGAGGATTTGTCAGGCACTGTCTGATAGGTGGAGGAATCTGCATCCTTGAACTAGGTGGGAGGTATGCCCACTTTGCTGGTAGTTGGCAAAGAATGATGGCTCTCTCACTGTAGTCATTCTCATCCTGATTGGCCACCTTATTAAAAGAGGAGTTCAGGGAACTCTAGCTGGGCTTTTATTTCAAGGGTGTTTTCCCAGCCTATGCTGATAGATCCTCCTGGGTTGTAGTCTTCAGATGCAAACAGGATCTTATTGTTTCCACTGGGGAGCAGCATGGGTGAAGGAATGGATTGAAATGTGCGTCATCTTACCTTTCCTACCTGAATCTGAATCCGAGTTTGAAAAACAAAACAAAACAAAACCTAAAACAGAACAGAAAAACGTTCTGGTCCTACCTAGACAGCTATATCCTCTCAAAAACACTCTGTACTTTGCCTGGGTTTCCTCTGATTTGACCCAGGATGACTGCAGTCTGCTTTCCATCATCTTAAAGGTGTGGCTAATTAGTGCTTGTTCTCTGGAACCGTCTACTCTCCTATTACACTCTCGATCCTGTTTTTTAAGAAAAAGAAGTCAGGAGAAGGTCGTAGGCATTGGCTCAAATACTCCCAGGACTTTATGGAATGCATTTCCCATTTACTCTCCATTTCAGTGCTTATACTATGCTGGGGGAAGCTGAGCTATGGCTTTACCGTGCTTAGTGAATAAATGGCTATTTCTCTGTGTTAATGGTCTGCATGTCTTATTTCATAGGTCACAGGAATGAGAAAGTACAGCTCTGTCATTGATTTGATTGTTTTTGTCCAGCCATGAGAAACACTCCCATCTCTGTCCCCAATCCCCTGTTAGTGAAAAATCCCCAAATACACTAATTCCTCCCTCTCTTCAGAAACATTACATTGCAATAGTAGAAAATGCGGAGGGGTGGGTGTGGTGCTTCGACAAAAGGGAACCACTGAAGCCTGGTTTCTGCCTGCAAAATGCGTAGTCCAGTTGAAGGGACGTGGAATCATTTGGGGAATCAAGCCTGCTCTGACTCTTGGCTCCCTGGACCGTGTCATCATCTGGACGCCAGATAAAATACAGATGTTCAGCGAGAAACACAGCACCAGACCATTTTCCTTTTGGCGTGCGCTGCCTCTTAAATGCCTGAATGCCAGACAAACTCATTTTCAGCATTTTGCTTCAGCTATAACTCACAGAAGATATCCCAATCTGGATTGAATCATCTTCTCAGCTATGTCTCTGAAAGAGGGCCCACGTTCTCTGTGGCCTCTGGCTGCCGGGTTTTTCACGGTCTCTGAGCTGCTCTTCCTTGAAGTCACATGTGTAAAACTGCTGTAGTAGACAGCAGCCATGGACAGGCCTCCTCTCCAGCCCAGCATAAACCACAGAGCTGTCACTCCCTCGAGCCCTTAGCACACTCCTCCTGTACAGCCGTCTCTCCGGCTGCCATTGCCTTTGCATCAAATTGACCCTTTAAACCAATTGTTGCCTCGAAATCAAATGAAGAGCAGCTCCTGTTTTTGTGACTGTCTCTGCATAGAACAGGAGTCAGATTTTTCCAGCAGGAAGAGGATTTTGTTTTGTAACAACCTCGGACACGGAGGGGTCGCTGAAAGTTTGTAATTACCTTGCAAGGAAGCCTGTAACTGAGGCTCAGGTGTGAGGAGGCGTGTTGTGAAGACGCAGGGAGGAATGCGCACCTGCAGGGCTTTGCTGTTGGATTCCAAGCTCCCACACCTGTCTCCTCTCCTCCCTCCTCAAGAAGCTTCATGCTTTCCCTGTCTGCAACTGGGGAGAGTAACTTTTAAAGGCAAGCTTGAATGATGGTGAGCTCTAATAACGCAGCCATGGAGACCATCTGTTTTTAGCATAAATTCTAATATGTTCGAGCAGTCCTTCCTTGTCTAATTGGAAAAGCCTACCCTACAGGTGTAAAATTTTCCTTTACTATAAAAAGGACATGTAATAAGGACATAGGGCCTGCCTGTGATGGAAGTGACTCTGAAATTTCAGAGAAAAATGATACCGGGGCCATTTCCCTCCGTGACTCTCTTCAGTTGCTTCTGGGCCTGCTTCACCCAGGTAGAAACTCAAGAGGGTGGACCAATCATAAATTTGCCCTTTGGGCTCTCTCTGCTGGCTGAACACCAACCTCAGCTTCCTACCTACTCCTGCTACAAGCATCAGAGAGACTCAGGAACGACCCCAACTTGATTCTCACTCCAAACTCTTGTTTTTCTGCACAGCCTTTCTCTCCTGGATAGTTCAAAAAACCAGAGTTATAGAAGGAAGGAAGCAGAGTAGGCAGCTAGACCCCTGTGATCTCTTTTTGGGAGGCACATACCATTCCAGAATTTGCCCTCCTCCTGGGTCTGGGTGGCACGCACGCACACCCCACGCAGCGGCTGCAGTCCTTCCTGGCAGCTGCTGCACTCGTCATGACCAGGGCCTGTGCAGGTTTCACACTCTCGGTGGCAGGGCTCACATTCTCCCATTTCTTGGTCACCATAGAATCCAGGGCCACATTTCCTCACACAACTGCCACCTATGTGAGAACACAGAAAGCATGAAGGCTTTGGTGATCTTTGCAAGGCCAAGTTCTAAAGAGGCTGGAGGAAATTTTAGGGACCTTTTTCTTTGTATTTGTTTTTATTGTTATTTTTGAGATGGAGTATCTCTCTGTTGCCCAGGCTAGAGTGCAGTGGCATGATCTTGGCTCACTACATCCTCCATCTCCCATATTCAAGCCATTCTCCTGCCTCAGCCTCCTGAATAGCCAGGACTACAGGTGTGTGTCACCACACACGGCTAATTTATATATTTGTAGTAGAGATGGGGTTTCACCATGTTGGCCAGGCCACTCTGTCCAGGCTTTTCATTTGTTTTTAAAGAAACCAAGATGGCTTTAGCTTATTTCAACCAAGAAATGTGTTTTAATAAATCCAGACTGGGCAAGGTGGCCCATGCTTGTAATCCCAGCACTTTGGGGGGTTGAGGTTGGCAGATCACCTGAGGTCAGGTGTTCGAGACCAGCCTGGCCAACAGAGGGTGCAGTGAGCTGAGATTGCACCACTGCACTCCAACCTGGGTGACAAGAGCAAGACTCCATCTAAAAAAAAAAAAAAAAAACCAACACTTTACCTAAGTCCTCTTTCAACTGGGAATTTACATTGGCCATTAAAGGGTTAAGAGCATTGACTACAGAATCCTTGAGGCCTTGAAAAACTACAAATAAAATAAATCTCTGTGTAGAGAAACACTGAAGAACATTGTGGGCTGTCTTTCTCATTCTTTCTCCCCCAAACACTCAAGTGCATTGGGCTATTATCTCTTCAGCTGCAAGATTCACACTGTATTTCTTTCCTAACTATCCATTTCCATTAGTCAGTGACCAAAACCTAAGGCAAGGGATCTTGTTAATTTCTTACAGTGCACAGAGATATATGAGATGGATTAAATCTCAAGACAAGGGTCAGAGCTTTCAATATGCCAGGTGACTTCAATACCAAAACATTTATCTTCAGCTACCCACTCTCTATCTCCATCCAATTCAGCCTTGTTTCCATCAGCTTGGAGATATGTGAGATTAATTAGTGGAACAGGACCCATGCTTCAGTAATAAAAGCAGAAGGAAGTGGTTCAGCTAATGTTTATTTCTAAACCAAATTAAAATTTCTCCTTGGGCCAGAGGTGCCAGCACACACAGACTCTGAAACTAATCACATGTGTGCTCCTGCGGCCCCAACTGGGTGGCGCTCCAGTGCCTGGTTCTCACCTTGGATGGTACCATTTTCTAACTTACCCAAGAGAAAGAAGCCCTCTTCACACCAGTAACACCCATTCTGGTCACAGCTGCCACAGTTACTATCGCATGCCTTGCATTCCAGTTCCTCACTGTAGGTCTTCTCAGGACAGGTTTTATAACAATGCTGATCAAACCTAGAGGAAGAAGACATCATTTCTTGCATGACATACGTTGATGTATTACTCTTCACCACCATAATTTAATCTGCTTATATATATCTATGCAGAGTTTTTTTTTTCGTTTTGTTTGAGATGGAGTTTTGCTCTTGTTGCCCGGGCTGGAGTGCAGTGGTTGATCTCGGCTCCCTGCAACCTTGGTCTGCCGGGTTCAAGTGATTCTCTTGCCTCAGCCTCCCGAGTAGCTGGGATTACAGGTGCACACCACCATGCCTGGTTAATTTTTGTATTTTTTTTCTAGAGAGGGGGTTTTGCCATGTTGGCCAGGCTGGTCTCAAACTCCTGACTTCAAGTGATCCGTCCAGCTCTGCCTCCCAAAGTGTTGGAATTACAGGCATGAGCCACCACGCCCAGCCCATGCAGCGTTTTCAGCAGGAGTGAGTAATTGAATTTCAGGTTTGGTCTGTTGTGCCCCCATCAACCCAAGTCACTAACCACCTCCTTCTGGACCTCCAAGGACTCTTTATCAGGGCAGCTGGGAGAAGGCTGGGGAGAAGGAAGGGGTACTGATACTTATTTATAGAGTACTAATTATGTGTCAAGTATTAGCTCATCTAAATCTCCACAAATCTCGTGTGGTAGATATCATGTATCTTTAATTTCTAGGTAAGAGAACTGGAGCTCAAGGTTAAGCGCTCAAAATCACACAGCTAGCTAATGGTGGGACTGGGATTTTAACCAAAGTCTGTGTGAAAAGGTTGCTTGTGTGATTTGTCACATAGCAACTGGCACCGAGGCCTGAAATAGCTTGGTGTCAAGCCCAAGCAGCTTACTAAAATGTCTGTAACCAGATTATTAACAATAGTAGCGAAGCAGCTTAGTTTTTATTTATAAATATTTTTATGTATGTTTTCTGTTATTCTCATGATACAGTAAAAATGTTGTAATTCAGACTTCACTGAATTGCAGGCTTACCTGAAGGGGGAGTGGACTGAAATCGACCCCTGCCTTTGATGAATTTCAAAGCATCAGCATGATATCAGGGGAAACCTTTGCATATCTTCTTTAACAACTTCTTTTTTTTTTTTGAGACTAAGTCTCCCTGTCACAGAGGCTGGAGTGCAATGGTGTGATCTTGGCTCACTGCAACCTCCTCCACCTCCTGGGTTCAAGCGATTCTCCTGCCTCAGCCTCCTGAGTAGCTGGGATTACACATGTGCACCACCATACTCAGCTAATTTTTGTATTTTTAGTAGAGATGGGGTTTCCCCATGTTGGCTAGGCTGGTCCCAAACTCCTGGCCTCAGGTGATCCACCCACCTTGGCCTCCCAAAGTGTTGGGATTACAGACGTGAGCCAACATGCCTGGCAACAACCTCTGTTGTATAGCATTTCACTAGCTGTATTCAAAATTGCTCAATGTTTTCAAAGATTAGATACGTTTGTTTCTTGAAATAAATATCTCATGTTGTACCCTTGGTGATATTGGAGCATGTTCTTTCAGGGTATTTGTTTTTCAGAGGGTTTTATGAAACATGCTCATTAGCGAGTTAGTGGTGAACTGGAGAGGCGGCCAGGTTTGGCTCCAAAGTTTAACAGAGGGTGTTTAACAAAGTTTAACAGAGCCTGGCCAACATGGCGGAACGCTATCTCTACTAAAAATACAAAAACTAGCTGGGCGTGGTGGTGTGTGCCTGTAATCCCAGCTACTAGGGAGGCTGAGGCACAAGAATTGTTTGAACTTGGGAGGCAGAGGTTGCAGTGAGCTGAGATCTTGCCACTGCACTCCAGCCTGGGCCACAGAGTGAGACTCTGTCTAAAAAACAAACCAAAAAACAAACAACAACAAAAAAAACAAAGTGGGTCAAGAGTGCAGTGATGTGAGACATAGTCAATGTACAGAATGGCAGGCTATTCTGGAAAAGTTAGATTAAAACCAGAAGGCTAAGAACTGATAAGGTTAACTGATCATTTTTAGTATGTTTTAGCTTGTTGGTCTTCCTTTTCTTTCCCATCCTCCTCACTCCTTTCACTTCTTCCTACCTATTACCACATTTCAAGAGTATTTGTCTTTGGACAGGTGGGTCACCTCCTCTTGTCACCATATTGCTTTGTCCGATTCCATGGATGGAGGGAAAAGGCAATGTGGTGACAAAAGGAGGTGACCTGCCAAAGTCCAAATGTTCCAAATGCAGACCTGTCACTAGCTGTGTGCAACCTGAGTAAAACCTTGTCCCTCTCTGAGCTTCAGTTTTCTCTTCAGGAGATTAACATCCTCCTTGTGTCTCTGACAATCTCGATAAAATGATGGAGAGATGAAATAGTTGTGGGAGTTTGTATATCACAAAACTTCTGAGTTCTTAGGAGGACAGGGAGGGATTATGCAGCCTGTGCATTACCCAGGGCCTTCCTTTCCTTTGCAGCTCCTTTCTCTTTAGTTTTCCTTCTAGGACAGTCAACAGTGTGTGCTGGAAGGGAGGCTAGACTAGGAAGAGGAGGTGATATTTTAACATGCCATTTTTGATTTTGTGGATTTTTATTAGAGTGTGTTGGCAGTGATGGTTACCTCTGTTTCATTTAACCTAGTGGTCTGTGTCTGTCGTTACCTAGGGGATGATTGAGCTAATATAGCACCTGGCTTCGCCCTGGCGCCTTTGCTCTGGTTAAGGACAAGGTATCCATGCAGACATTTGCAAACAGCTTACTTGGGACCAGGTATATTATTAAGGTCTGTCCATGAACAGCAAGATCTGAATCTTGGTAACCCATGGCAGGATTCCTAGACACCAGTGTCAGGCTGGATGACTTCCAGGATCAAGAAAGAGATGGCCTCCTTTCGAGGCAAGGAAACAGCTGGGCTCTTATTGCTAAATCCAAGAATTGCTCATTAATAGCCTGACAGGACAGAGTTGCTTCAGGCTACAGGGCCACTTTGCTTTAATCACTGGATTGAGGATTAAGTCAGTAATGCTTAAACTGCAGAAAAGTTAGTGCCATGAAAAGGAAGGCCAGACTTACCTGTAATACCCCATAGCGCAAGATGTGCATGTTCCTGGATCATCTGGAAAAAAATTAAAACAATAAAAAATAATAATTATGAGGAATTTGTCATTTGGAAAAACAGGCTCTGGAAAAGTTGTGGCTTGAGATAAACAATCCTGTGGGATAGTTTCATGAAATGTACTGTCCAGAAATAATATGTGAACAGATTGCACCATTTTTAATTAGTAACAAGATGTACACTAGGATTTATCTTTATCAAAGGTAATAAGAGTTCTCATAAACACTTGGCCCTACTTTCAAGGAGGAATAGGCTCAAGCTACTGGGTCTTCAAATTAAAGATCAATGACCATCCACATTAAGAACCCCCTGGCCTCTAAGAGATAGAGGGATCAAGCAAGTCCACACACAAATATTTGGAAAGGGCTACAAGCTTCTGACCCTGAATAGAGGGTTTTCCATCAGTTACCCCAGAATCTTGCCAATGGAAGTGAGCATCATTTGGGGCACTCCTTTGAAATCTACACAATTATTTTTCCCAAGTATCCACTTCATGTTATGCCCTTCACAACCTTCTTAAAAAAATTGTCCTGGTCTCATTAAGAGTAATGATTCAATGCGTCCCTTCTGGCTCACAGAAGGGTTCTCTCCTGCAGCTTTCAGGGGACTTAAAGAGAGAAAGGATTTTCAGAGTCATCATCTCAGTCTATTTCTCTCCCTCCTAACACTTCCCAAGAGATGCAACTCTCAGATCTGGCTATAAAGAGAATTCTATGACTTCCTCTGGCCTGCAGTTCTTGCACGTAATAGAGCTATCACTGGCAGGTTCTTTCTGTGATCTAACCTACCCTCCAGTCTTGCTCTTTTTATTTTAATAGGAGATGAAAGGCAACTGCTCCTCTTTAAAATGTTCCTCTTGGTATGTGAAAATTTTATGTCACCTTTAATTAACAAAATAAAACTATATCATTTGAACTTTGTGCATAGCATTCCTTTCTAATCTGTTCTGCCCTCTTCTGGTTTTCTCAGACTGCCCTTAAGAGGTAGACACAACCTCATCCAAATCTTTAGTCACACATTCATCTTAGGTCCTAGGGAGGCTACCAAATGATATTACTGTGTACTACACATAACACAACTAATGCATTGCACCAAATGTTAAGTGGGAAAATTTCTAGCAAAGGCTCTGCTAATTAAAGCAGGGATCTGCAGAAACTTCTGGAAATAGCTTGATGATGGTGCAGTGGAAAGAGCGCTGGCCTGGAAATTGAGCTTCCTGTTTGAAGTTTCAACTCAGGCTTAATTGTGTTGTGAACATGCACAAATGTCACTCTACTTTCTGGGTCCTGGTTTCTGCTGGTATAAAATGAGCTGGTTGGACAAGATGGTTGTTAAGACTTCCGGAAAGTCACAGTTTCCGAAGTTGAGCCTAGCAAGAGTTGGCAATTGTGGCCCGCCCCAGGACCTTGACCTTGCCATCTATTTATTTGTATTGTGTAAGAATGCTTTCATTCTATATAACTAGAGTTGAGTAATTGCAAGAGACCAAAGATATTTACTCCCTGCCACTTCACAGAATTTGCCATCCCCTGACTATAGCACTATCAGCTTGTGACTTGGTCATGCTCATCTCTGCTAGGGGACACAGGTGCTGTAGTTGTCTTAACAGCTGGTTTCAGAGTTCCTCTTAGCAAAAGAACCATCTATATTTGGGAAACTACCTTCTTAAGCTCCTTGGGGTAGAAGTTTTAATTGGAAGAGTTGAACAAGAGCCAAGACAGCCAAAGAGATAGAAGGGCCCTTCTGCAGGAAGCTGTTATCTGCTCATGGGCGGGAAATGGTTTTTAATGTCTGGGTCAACATGGTTTATAATACGGTGACTAAGACAGGACAGTGAAATGAACCAAAAACCAGGCTAATTAGGTGGAACCAGGAACTGAAGCTAGAGGTGACCATGAGAAAGAAAAGCTCCCTGGCATTCTTAGAAATCTTGGGGAAGGCCAATTCATAGACTGGGGATCTGAACCCATTGTAAGTGCATGCAGAGGCCCCAACACCAGTGGTTCCCCTGTACTAGTTCATTTTCCATTACGAGTCTATTTTTGCATCCATATTCTTTTCAGTTTCTAAATAACTTCCTACCACTAAGCTTGCATTGGGGCAGCTTACTTTACTCTGCCTCCCTGATGAACATATTTGACTCTAACAGTTTTGCTAATTTGGCAAGGGCTGGGGAAATTCTAATCCTGTTCTTTAATGTTCTGGTCATCCCTCCCATCTAGGAACTTAATGAGCTTGCTCTCTGCTCCTTTAAGCAGGTCACTGATGAAAATGTTAAACAGAACCAAGCCTCAGAAATGTGCATACCAATGCAATCTTGAGTTCAGGGACTTTTCCAGCCCAGTTGCACAGCGAATTTGGTACCTTTACAACTGTTTGCATAAATGAATAATGCATAGAACAGGAACTGTGTCTTATAACAGTTTATGAATGTCCTTTAGTTTTTCTCATTATTACCAGTTGTTCTAAAGAATGAGAATTATTTAAAAAATGTTTTCCACCCCAGAAGATCCACAAGTCAGACATAAGCTAAATGGATTTAGCTTGACCACTGAGAGGCTGCTGTTATGAGTTTAAGGAAGAAGGTAACAATCCCAAATCTAGAAGTTAACTCTAAGTCAGCTTGGCATTTAGATGGTGAGGAGGGGTGGCTTAAGGAGAAAGATGAATTTTCCTGGTTTCTTTTGTGTGTGTGTGTGTGTGTGTGTGTGTGTGTGTGTGTGTGTGGTAAGGGGAATGGAAAGGGAGTCTAAACAAGCTACAATTGTTAGCTGTCTTGGAAGGTGTTATCCAAAGAAGGATGTTTAAATAGCTCGGGTGATTTGATCTTGTCAAACTTTTGAGCTGAGAGAGCATATTTTTGGGAGAGATAGGGAAAGTTCAGTCAGAATTCACAGACAGCCTCACACATTTGGAAAAAAGCCTTCAGAAACAGTGGCTGGCTTCCAGCTGCTCATTGTCCCTCCTAAGGAGAGCACGCGAGCAGATGCCTTGTCAGGATGGGGATGCCGTCTTTCTGTCTCGAGAAAACTCATTTTTATTGTTTCATTTGTATGGGGTGGGTTGGGCAGGACTACAATGTCCACTCTATCTTGAGAGCTCTTCATGATGCCCTGTGTCACCTTCCCACTGTGACACAGTGGGATCATCCGTACTGTCACTCATCATGAACTCACTGTCCCATGGAGAAATTGCCTCCTGCTTCAACATCACCTTCAGCAGCCAATTTACATTCTATGCCATTTTATTTTGTTCTCAGTAACGCCAATCACCTTCACCATTGAATTTGGATGGATGAAGGCCACAGTGGGAGCTGTGCACATCGTACCTATAAGATGTATTGGGAAGGAGATATTTTAAACTTGGATGTCTAGAGAAGAATTTATTTTTATGGTTTACATGAACTTGGTGTCCCATAATTCAGGATACATACAAGTGGAGGGTGAGCATAACCATGGCAACCTCATGCAGACTGTGAGAGGGTCCTGGCCTCCTGCTGCTCTGTGAGAAAGAAAATGTCGGCCCAAGTCAGCAAGCTGGCATCTCATGAAGATGCAATGTCACAATTACAGGGTGAGACTGGCCGCCCTGGCCATGCTGGCTGTCCAAAGAGACCAGGTCTCCCTATGGTATCCAGGCTGGTATCAAACTCCTGATCCCAAGTGATCCTTCTGCTTTGGCTTCCCAAAGTGCTGCGATCACAGGGAAGTTATTTTGTCACTGCATAAAGATACTTGTGAAGAAACTGGACTCCCAGCTTCCAGGTTATGTGTCTCAGTATTCTAGCAGAAAAGCATGGAATTTAAGATGGAGTCTCACTGTGTTGCCCAGGTGGTTTTGAACTCCTGACCTCAAGCAATCCTCCTGCCTCAGGCTACCAAAGCCCTGGTATTACAGCCCAGTCCTTGGAGAGACCAGGAAATCCAGAGTTTTCTCCAAGAATGGGGATTCCTGAGAAGCGAGTTTCACATTGAGTCAAGAAAGGAGAATCATATACTGTCAAGGGCAATGGCCCGGAGCCTCAAGAACAGGGGAACAAAGAAGAGCTGGGCTTGACAGGATCATGGTGGTTCTCTGTCCCACCTAAAACCTACCACTACCTCAAGACCCCCTCAAGATGGTGACCTGTCTTGGTTTCAACACCTTAAACAGGAAACACTGGGAAGATGCATACTTCTCTATTCCATATCAGACGTGTCTTAGAGGAAACCCGTATAGCTGAGTGACCAAAGAAAAGCATGAGAAAAATGTGAAATCTGTGCCAGGCCATTCACAAGGTTTTGCTGGTGCCCTGGGGCCCACATGCATTTCAAGAAAAATAAAGTGTGTCGAATCTGCAGAAGACTGAAGTATGTCTGTCAGACCTGCCCCTTAGACCTGGAGCATGGCCTGCCCACCCAGGTTTGTGATGCTGAGTTGTCTTTAAAAGATGATACGCCAAAGTCAGATATCAGAGAAGAGTACTAC
Source organism: Mandrillus leucophaeus (assembly GCF_000951045.1). NCBI lineage: Eukaryota > Metazoa > Chordata > Mammalia > Primates > Cercopithecidae > Mandrillus > Mandrillus leucophaeus. The sequence continues at coordinate 2,620,888 of NW_012102699.1, forward strand.
ATGCAGAATGTGGAGAGAGGGATTTCTAACTCGAATGGAAGATGGCCAGTTGGCCTGCTGGGGGGAAAGCCACATCCACCAGTGACATGCTGGACAAACTGGCCTGGACCATACTTTATTACCTGAGGAATAAGCCCCACATTTGCTCCTTCTGGGTGGAGGGAAAGGTGAGAGAGGAGAGGAGTTTTGATAGAGACACGAGAAGCCTACAGGTCCACATGGTTCCCTTGCTGATCAGATATTAAAGACCAATATTATACAGTCAGTGACCCTGTAGCAGATAAGCTTCTATTGTAGGCTTCAACCATGCCTCATCCGGAACTCCCAGAGGACAAGACTATCCCCACGCTAGTTGGTGATCCGGGTGATACCATTACTGAGACAGATCTTAAGAAATAATCTCTACCTATTTAGAGAGATCTGGACAATCCCTGTTGTGCAGAGACAACGGTGTGCATTCATCCAGGTTTCCACAGGGCAGGCTGCACAAGTAGCTGCAGAGAAGTCCTTTAAGAAGTTCATCATCAATGGCTGCAGACTAAGTGTAAAATCGGGAAGATCCCAGGCAGCCAGAGGAAAGGAAAATGACAGAACCCCAGACCTGGGGATGCAGATAGAGCCGATTCCAGTACTGCCAGGAGCTCTTCCTCCTTCTGCAGCAGCAGATGCATCTGCCATGACTTCAACCTACCTCCGAGTGCTCCTACAGCTGTGGTGAACATTGCCTGGCCATGTTCAGCTGCTATTGCCCTGTCCTCACCCTTACGATTGCTCTGCCCCTACCTCCAGGATTTGGGCCACGCATATTCCACTCAATGGAACCACCTTCCCCTTTCAAGAGGACTCCAGGATCGATCCACTGTCTTTCTCGGGACCCTCAGAGATGGAGCTCATGCCAGAAAGCACAGCAGGCCCTAGCACATTATCACACCGTGGCTGTATGAAAGAAAGGACATTTAAACATCCCAATCAATGAATCTTGGAATAAGTATTTTTTTTTTCTTCCTTTGTGGTTTCCATGGTATCTGAATGTGTTCAGATGTGGGCAGGTGAGAAACAATGGCCATGCTTTTTTATGCATATTCAAAGGACGGATGGACCTCAAATAAGCTGCCACTAAAACATCTGGCTACTAATATCGCATGACAAATAAAATCTAATGCCTGTCTTCTTCATTTCTGTGCATGACAAGAAGCTGGGCGAATTGCAATATACAACAGAATTACCAACCCAATCATATGTTCACTTCGTCTGTGTTTATGGGGGGAAAAGTTGACCTGCAGGAAAAAAACCTTTTGAACATGTTTCTGTCCACTGGGTATACTGTATTTTATAATCTACAAAAAGGTTACTAGTACTAATTTTCATAGTGGCATAAGTGTGATTTAACTGTTTTAAATTCACATTATGAGAAAGACAAATAGAAACCAGTACCCATCACAGCCCAGATCTTTTCTTTCCTCTTCTTTTTCTCATTTATTACCAAAGAAATTGAATAGTTCACTATCTAAAAAAAAAAAAAAAAAATGAAATGTCTTTGTATTCCAGTCAAAAAAAGGAACATACTAGCTAAAATGCTTCTAACTTGGTTTTTATCCTAATTTTAATACTTTTGTCGCATGTTTATTTCTCTTTTGGGGGAGACAGAAGAAACTCAATGTCTTCAGGATAGCCTTTTATCATAGAATGTCTATATCTGCCACAATTGGCCATGAAGTAGATACTTTGTTTAGGCACAATCCACCCTCTGCAAAACTGGTGGGGTGGGTAATTTTAGGGTGCTCCTATCTTATCTTTGGCTATCTCATTCAAGCTTCTAGGACTTTCATTCATACCCCATGCGAGCCAGACTCACCCCTACCACTCGCTATTGAAACCTATCTGCCCTGTGTCCTGTTACTGCAAGAACCTACTAGGTTACTGGCTAGGATGATAGACGAATGGGCATGGCAAATATGTGCTCTTGGGAGACTGCTAGGCTCTCACCTCTCTCACTCTCTTCTCAAGTGTTCTAGACTCCTTAGGTTCCTTCCACTTTGACTCTCTTAGGCTACATCTGCAAATGTTCCATAAAACATTACCCATTTGATTGTAGTTTAGCATATCCTGGATACTTGCTTCTCCCAGACAATCGCAACCTTTTTGCCCAGTCACCTTCTCTGGTCCAATCATCTATATCTTATGCTCTACCAAACTAGGGGCTCCATTTACCTTCCCAGGATTCAGCTTGACCACTATCTCCCACACTAGGCCAAGTATCAGACCAAAGTCATGCTCCAGCCATACTTCATAGAACTTCCAGCCCCAGTTACCCTCCAACCTCCATCAACAACAGAAATCTAAAGTTCTAAGCTCCATACTGTCTTGATTAATCACTCATTGGCTTAAAAAATTGGTATGTTAGGAAATATAACATTTATACACATTATGCTCACCCTCCACTTGCATGCTGACATACGTGTGTGTATAAATTATTATTCATTATTATTTATTATGTACCAGTGAATGAATGTATTAGTGCATTTTCATACTGCTATGAAGAAATACCACCGACTGGGTAATTTAAAAGAAGAGGTTTGGCCAGGTGCAGTGGCTCACGCCCGTAATCCCAGCACTTTGGGAGGCTAAGGCCAGTGGATCACCTGAGGTCGGGAGTTTGAGACCAGCCTGACCAACATGGAGAAACCCCATCTCTACTAAAAATACAAAATCAGCTGGTCATGCTGGCGTATGCCTGTAATCCCAGCTACTTGAGAGGTTGAGGCAGGAGAATCACTAGAACCCGGGAGGCGGAGGTTGCAGTGAGCCGAGATCGCGCCATTGCACTCCAGCCTGGGCAAGAAGAGTGAAACTCCATCTCAAAAAAAAAAGAAAAGAAAAGAAAAGAAAAGAAAAAGAAAAAAGAGGTTTAATGGACTCACAGTTCCATATGGCTGGGGAGGCCTCACAATCATGGTGGAAGGTGAAGGAGGAGCAAAGGCACATCTTATGTGGCGGCAGGCAAGAGAGCGTGTGTGGGGGATCTGCCCTTTATAAAACCATCAGATCTCATGAAACTTATTCACTATTATGAGAATAGCACAGGGAAAAACCTGCCCCCGTGATTCAGTTACCTCCCACTGGGTCCCTCCCGTGACATGTGGAGATTATGGGAGCTACAATTCGAGATGAGATTTGGGTGGGGACACAGCCAAACCATATCAGTGAATATTTCACATAGATTAAAAAGATGTGCTAGAGCAGAAAATTTAAGATTTAAGAGGATAACATAAGAATCATCAACATAAGTTCTGTTTTTTTGTTTTTTTGTTTTTTCAGCTTAAATGAATTATTTTGCCTACCTCTTTCTGGAGACCAGTGACCCAGGCCACACCTAAACAAATGCTACATCTGAGCTAATAAATTCATATTTAACCTTGTCAAAATATGTTGAGTTTTGTTCCTTAAGATTGTAACCAGAAGAAATAGCTCTCTGACGGGGTCACTCAGTTGCATGTACATGAGAAATCCCCTGCACTTGGCTTCCAGCCCTTCTTTATAGATGGACTATTTGATTCTGATTAAATTGTTTACCTAACATTTTTGCATCAGGAGACAAGTGGAAATATAGATGTGAATGAAAATGTTTTAATAATACGATTAGATTCCACTTTTTCCACCTCTTCACCACCTTCTGTAACTTTAGTACATAAATTTATTCCCTAGAGCAAACTTTCTAGATGAAAATAATCAATGATTATGCCTTGATTAAAAAAACAACCTGAAAGTTCATCTGTTGGGAATATATTTAAAATGGTATAGTACAGGCATGCCTCAGAGATATTATGGGTTCGGTTCCAGACCACCTCAATGAAGCAAATGTTACAATAAAGCAGGTCACACAAACTCTATTGTTTCCCAGTGCGTGTAAAAGTAATACACTATACTGTAGTCTATTAAGTAAGCAATAGCATTATGTCTAAAAAATGTACACACTTTAATTAGGAAATACTTTATAGCTAAAAAATGCTAATGATCATCTGAGCCTTCAGATCTTTTTGCTGGTGGAGGGTCTTGCCTCGATACTGATGGCTGCTTGACTGATCAGAGTGGTGGTTTCTAAAGGTTGGGGTGGCTGTGGGAATTTTTTGAAACAATGAAGTTTGCCACATTGATTGACCCTCCTTTACACGAAAGATTTCTCTGTAGCATGTGATGCTGTTTGAAAGCATTTTACCCACAGCAGAACTTTCAAAATGCGAGTCAATCCTCTCAAATTCTGCTGCTACTTCATCAACTCAATTTATGTGATATTCTAAATCGTTTGTTTTCATTTCAACGATGTTCACAGCATCTTCACCAGGAGAAGTTTCCATCTCAAAAAACCACTTTCTTTGCTCTACCATAAGAACCAATTTCTCGTCCGTTCAAGTTTCATCATGAGATTGTAGCAATTCAGTCACATCTTCGGGTTCCACTTCTAATTCTAGTTTTCTTGCCATTTCCACCACCTCTGCAGTCACTTCTTCCTCTGAAGTCTTGCTACCCTCCCAGTCATTCATGAGGGTTAGAATCAACTTCTTCCAAACTGTTAATGTTACTATCTTGACCTCCTCCCGTGAGTCACAAATGATATCAAGAATGGTGAATCCCGTGGACAGGAAGATGAGAACAGACACTGGGGACTATCGTGGGAGAGGGGTAATGACTGAAAAACTACCTATTGGGTACTATGCTCACTACCCGGGTGACGGGATCATTCATACCCCAAACCTCAGCATCACACAGTATACCCACGTAATAAATTTGCACATGTACCCACTGAATCAAAATAAAAGTTGAAATTATAAAAACATAAGATGGGTGCAGTGGTTCATGCCTGTAATCTCAGCCCTTTGGGAGCAGAGATGGGAGGATCACTTGAGCCCAGGAGTTTGAGATCAGCCTGGGCAACATAGGGAAACTCTATTTCTACAAAAAAGAGATATTAACTGGGCGTATTGGCATGTGCCTGTAGTCGCAGCTGCTCAAGTGGCTGAGGTGGGAGGATCACTTGAGCCTCAGAGGTCGAGGCTGCAGTGAGTCAAGATCGCACCACTGCATTCCAGCCTGGATGACAGCAAAATCCTGTCTCAAATACATAAATAAAATAAAATAAAATAAAAAATTGGTCAGGCACAGTGGCACACACCTGTAGTACTAGCTAATTAGAAGGATGAGGCGGGAGGATCACTTGAGCCCAGGAGTTTGAGGCTGCAGTGAGCTATGATCACACCACTGTGCTCCAGTCTGGGCAACAGAGAGAAAAGAGAGGAGAGGAGAGGAGAGGAGAGGAGAGGAGGGGAGGGGAGGGGAGGGGAGAGGAGGAGAATGGTGTACTGCAGCCTGGGCAACAGAGTTGGGGGGAAGTGGGGAAAGAAAGAAAAGAATGGTGAATCCTTTCCAGGAGGTTTCAATTTACAATGCCCAGATACATCAGAGGAATCACTATGGCAGCTATTGCCATACACAATGTCTTTCTCAATAAGACTTAGGCCAGGCACAATGGCACATGCCTGTAATCCCAGCACTTTGGGAGGCTGAGGTGATTGGATTACTGGAGTTCAGAAGTTCAAGACCAGCCTGGATGACATAGCAAAACCCCATCTCTATAAAAAATATGAAAATTAGCCTGGTGTGGTGACATACACCTGTAGTTCTAGAAACCCAGGAGGCTGAGGTGGGGAAATTGCTGAGCCCAGGAGGCGGAGGTTGCAGTAAGCCAAGAGCATGCCACTGTACTCCAGCCTGGGTGACAGAGTGAGACCCTGTTTCAAAATAATAATAATAAGATTTGAAATTTGAAATTACTCTTCAATCCATGGGCTGCAGAATGTCCTGTTAGCAGATATGAAAACAACACTAATCTCCTTGTACATCTCCATCGGAACTCTTAGGTGACCAGGTACATTGTCAATGAGCAGTAATAGTTTGAAAAATCTTTTTGTCTGAGCAGTAGGTCTCCACCATGGGCTTAAAATATTCAGTAACCATTCTGCAAACAGATGTGCTGCCCCCCAGCCATGTTTCATTTATGGACCACAGGCAGAATAGATTTGGCATAATTCTTAAGGGCCTAGGATTTTCAGAATGATAAGTGAACACTGACTTTAAGTGACACCAGCTGCATTAGTCCCTAATAAATGAGTCAGCCTGTCCTTTGAGACTTTGAAGCCAGGCGTTGACTTCTCCTCTCTAGCTATGAAAGTCCTAGATGGCATGTTTTCTCATTGGAAGGCTGTTCCACCTAAACTGGAAATCTATTGTTTGGTATAGCAACCTCCATCAATGATCTTAGCTGAACAGTTTGCTGCAGCTTCTGCATCATTACTTGCTGCTTCACCTTGCACTTTTATGTTATGGAGATAGCTTCTTTCCTCAAGCCTCATGAACCAACCTCTGGTAGCTTCCAACAGTTCTTCTGTAGCTTCCTTACCTCTCTCAGCTTACATAAAATTAAAGAGAGTTAGGTCCTTGCTCTGGTTTAGGCTTTGGCTTAAGGAAATGTTGTGGCTGGTTTGATTTTCTATCCAGACCACAAAAACTTTCTCCGTATCAGCACTAAGGCTGTTTCTCTTTTTTATCATTTGTGTACTCACTAGAGTAGCACTTTTAATTTCCTTCAAAAACTTTTGCTTTGGATTCACAACTTCGCTGTTCGGTTCAAGAGACCTAGATTTCAGCCTATCTTTTTGTTTGGTTATTGTTTTTTTGAGACAGAGTCTGGCTCTGTTACTCAGGCTGGAATGCAGTGGTGTGATCATGGCTTACTGCAGCATCGTACTGCTGGGATCAAGCAATCCTCCCACCTCAGCTCACCATGTAGCTGGGACTACAGACTACCACATCTGGCTAATTGTTGTATTTTCAGTAGAGATGGGGTTTCACCATGTTGCCCAGGCTGGTCTCTAACTCCTGGGCTCAAGCGATCCTCCTACCTCGGCCTCCCAAAGTGCTGGGATTACAGGCGTGAGCCTTCGTGCCCAGCCCCATCTTTGTTTTTGACTTGCCTTCCTCACTAAGCTTAATCAATTTTAAGCTTTTGATTTAAAATGAGAGACTTGCAACTTTTCATTTGAGCATGTAGATGCCACTGTAAAAGTATTAACTGGCCTGATTTCAATATTGTTATATCTCAGGGAAGGTCTGACGAGAGGAAGAGATATGGGGAAATGCTCAGTCAGTGGAAAAGGTACAACACACACATTTGTCAATTAAGTTCCATCTCACATGGTGGGGTTCATGGTGCCCCAAAACAATTATAATTGATCACTGATCACTGTGATCACCATAACAGATACAATAATGATGAAAAGTTCAAAACATTGTGAGAATGACAAAAATGTGACACAAAGACACAAAGTGAGGGTGTGCTGTTGGAGAAGTGGTACAGACGGGCTTGTGGCAGGGTTGCCACAAACGTGTAATTTGTAAAAAATGCAATATGTGCAATGTAAAATAAAGTGAAATGCAGTAAAACGAGATATGCCTGTTCATTTATATAAGATAGGCTAATAGACATTGAAATTTTGTTTCTCAGGTGCATTTAATGACACAGAAACATTTCATGATAGGCTATGTAAAAAAGGATGATAATCCATATCTATGTATATGGTAGGTAGATACCTACCTGTGTGGATGGATGGATGGATGGATGGATGAATAGATAGATAGATAGATAGATAGATAGATAGATAGATAGATAGATAGATAGATAGACAGAGATGGCTTTATCGAAAATCAGAAGGCAAAATGCTAAAATATTAACAATAGTCTTTGTTTTACGTATACATATATGTTTCCTTGCTTTAAAAATAAATGTGTGTTACAGAATTGATTAAAACAAAAATGTTATTAAGAAAAAAAAAAAAAAAAAGCTCAGGTCCTGATTCTAGACATCTTTTGGGTCATGTGTTTGAAAACAACATCCTCCCACAGATCTCCCCTGAGGGAGCTTGTCATTTGGCTAAGCTCTTTATTTTTTTGTTCCTTTCTTTCCTGCCCGGTCCTATTTTCTCATCTTCCCATTTTGTCTCCTGGCATTTCCTAATTCTACACCATCAGGACGGGACTGATGTTCTTCCATGGGGTGTGGCTAAAACGGTGGCAGATGTTTGTATAATCTCCTTGAAAAAGATTCACTTTTAAAACGAATTGTTTTTCTGATACAATTCTGCAAAGGAGGCCAATGAATAGGAGATGGGGTTATTCTTGGCTCTCCCGAGACTCGTGGCTTTCACTGGGGCCAAGCATTCTTAAACAAGTCCCTAGATGAGCACCCGCAGCCTTGTTGAAACAGCAGCAGAATGTCCAGCCCTGCTGAGATGTCCTACTGCTCCCTTTGAGGAGAAAGACAGCATGAGAAGCAGCCAATACTTGAATTGTTTTGAGAGATAATTAAGTAAATTGTCAATAATGCATATTCTCCCAGGGTAAATATATACTTACTTACTGAACAACGCTGTGCAAATTTGCAGGAGAGTCACTGACATTTTTCAGTCTACCCGAAGATAATGAACTGGGTAAAACATTTATATTCCCAAAGAGTGCAACTAATTATAAGCTCCAAATAACACTAAAAAGTACATAATTCAAATAGGTCTTGCACTTAGAATTGCCTCAAGTAATTAACACTCGAATACAAAATGGATCCTCTGACAGTTTTGCCAAAGCTGATTTTTCTGGAAGGTTCAATGGTGCTGGGATACAAAGTATTTGGTTGAGGGTTTGCTAGTGATTTTCAATCATGTTGTCCTCATCGGTGCCCAGGGATAATGAATAAATGTTTGAATTGGCAGTAATGCAAATGGTGTGGCTGACAGTGGGGCACAACTCCCTGGAGGGACATGGTGGTAGAAGAGACTGGAATAAATAATCAAAATTATTGTCTACAAATGCTGGCTAAAGAGGGCTCAGTCTTCTATTGGACTCTAGTCTTTAAAATCAAGTTCTCTAATTCCAGCAAGGGAATATCATAATAGGCAAACTGTTTGTGGATTTCCACGCTTCTGTAGACTGACTAGCAGGTAGAAGTGCTGGATGAAAAATATGCAGCAATTCCTATAGGGATGGCTCACTAATGCTGTACATTCATTCACATATTCATTTATTCTGAAGCCTTCATTCTTTTGGGGGAAGACATAACAAAAAGAAAAAATTAGATTATTATTATTATTTATTTTGAGACGGAGCCTCACTCTGTCGCCCAGGCTGGAGTACAGTGACATGACCTCACTGCAGCCTCCAGCTCCCAGATTCAAGCGATTCTCCTGCCTTAGACTCCTGAGTAGCTAGGACTACAGGTGTGCACCATCACACCCACTAATTTTTTTGTATTTTTCATAGAGACAGAGTTTCACCATGTTGGCCATGTTGGTCTCGAACTCCTGACCTCAGGTAATCCACCCACCTTGGCCTCCCAAGATGCTGAGATTACAAGCGTGAGCCACTGCACCCAGCCTAGATAATTATTAGAATGAAAACAAAGCATAAATTGTTGTTCAATAAATGCATGAAGCAAACACTAAAACGCAAGTTTCATGAAGACAGGTTGTTCTGTTTTGTTTTCCTATATCTCTAGTACCAAGAATTGCTGGTATATAGCGGATGCTCCAGAAATATGCATTGAGTGAAGAAAACACCTAAGTAAGTACATACATTCAGATAAAGGGTTAGAGAGTGATGAGACTGGGGTGGAGAGGAGAGGCCCTAATTTAGATGGGCTAGTGAGGCGGTGTCTTTCAAGAATTGACATTTGAGTAGAGATTCGAATGATAACAAAGAGCTAGCATGGGAGGTTCTGAGGGCAGGTGTTCCAGACAGAGGCCAGGGAAAGCTTGTCCCCTTCAAGGAACATCAAGAAGGCCGGTGGGGCTGGAAGAGATGGAGAGAAAGGGAGAGAATCAGGAGGTGATGCCAGGGTCGTAGGCAGAACAAGATCATATAGGATCTCATAGGCCAGGATAAGAGGTTTACATTCTAATCTAAGAGTAATGGGGAGACATGAGAAGCTTCAGTAAAAATGACCTATGTGATCTGACTTACTTAAAATGATGACTGTGTCTACTGTGTGGTAATGGCTTATTTAACTGCAGAAACAGATACGTCCATTAAATCTTGCTCAACTAAATTCTATGTAACATACTCAAGAAACTTTTTTTTTTTTGGAATATACTAGAGGAGAAATGATTAGGGATAAACTAAGACTGTGGGTACAGTGACAGGAAAACTCAGATTTGAGAGAAAGTAAAGAAATAAAATTGAGAATATTAAATGATAAGATGTGTGCAGTGAGGGAATGGGATTACTCCCTGGCCTTGCCCAAGCACCTGGGTGGATGGGAGAAGAGGAGCACCCAGCAGTGAAGTGGACTTAGAAGTAATAAACACTTAGTTGATCCCACACTACAGTCCATCCACGGCTTTGGATACTATAAAGAGTATATGCAGATGAGAAAGGCAGTCCCTACCTCAAGGAATTTGCAACCTGGCAAAGGGACAGTAATTAACAAAGCTAATTAGAGAGAAACCACAGTGTGATGAATGATAGAAAGGAGAAACCTCTACTCTAGTGTACCACAGAGATATTTTTTCAGGCTGAAAGAAGCCAAGTTATGATTCTTTCTCTTCTCTCTTCCCACTTAATTAGGATTGTATCAGCCAGGCACAGTGGCTAACACCTATAATCCCAGCACTTTAGGAGGCCGAGGCAGGTGGATCACTTGAGGTCAGGGGTTTGAGACCAGCCTGGCCAACATGGTGAAACCCCATCTCTACTAAAAATATAAAAATTACCCAGGTGTGGTGGTATGTGCCTGTAATCCCAGCTACTCAGGAGGCTGAGGCAGGAGAATCACTTGAACCCGAGAGGCGGAGGTTGCAGTGAGCCAAGGTCATGCCACTGTACTCCAGCGGTGACAGAAAGAGACGCCATCTGTAAAAACAAAAACAAAAACATACAAACAAACAAAAATAACGAAGAAGCAAACAAACAAAAAATAGGCTTTTATTTATCTTGCTTAATGGGCAAATTCAGAGCATTCTTATTATAGTAAGGGCTGTCAGATAAAATGCAGGGCTGGAATAGGAACCCAAGGATTGCAGTCTTAGTGAAGGATGGATGAAAAATAAACTTTCAGGAAGAAGAGATAGGAAAAAATTATCTCGGTCTCATCCTTAACATTCAGTAGTGCTATTTGACCCTCCAAACCTCATGCTAAAATTTTAACTCCTCCCATTCATATAGGTCTAAAAACAATATATTTTTAAAAAGGATAAATATTTTTTATCTCCAATGTTAGAGGTAGGGCCTAATGGGAGGTGGCTCCTGTGGGTGGATCCTTCATGCAAGGGTGGTGCTGCCCTCTTGGGAATGAGTGAGTTCTTGCTTTACTACTTCCCGTGAGAATTCCTATGAGAGCTGCTTGTTCAAAAGAGCCTGGCGCCTCCCCTCCCCTTGCTTTCTCCCCCTTCCACCATAAGTGGAAGCAGCCTGGAGCCCTCACTAGAAGCAGATGCTGGAGCTATGCTCTTGTACAGCTTGCAGAAGCATGAGCCAGATAAACCTCTATTCTTTCTACATTTCCCGGCCTCAGGTATTCTTTTATAGTAATACAAATGGACTAAGACAAGTAGATACAACAAAATAAAACAACAAAAAACCTCCTCTGAGAATGTGTAACCCTAAGCCAGATCTCACATAGGTTTATAGTCATAATTCATATTATCTGTGTGTTCTGGAACATCTCAAAAGGAAAATTCAATTTCAAGTAGTTCCAGGTAAGTAATGCCTTAAGGCAAATGATAGAAGGAAATGCAAATCTTCTCTTAAAAAATATAGTCTTTAACCCAGACCTTAAAATATTTTCATGGGTAAATTTTAGAGGAAAATGGTCACAGTTTAAAAACATAAGCCACATAAGGAAATCAGTCACCATGAGAGAAAGTCAGCAGAAATAACACCAGAATCAAACCCATAGGGACTACAGATCTTGAAAGTATCTGGTACAAAATATAAAATAACAAATATTTAAAATTTTTAAAGAAATAAAAAGAACATCTTGAAAATATAAAATAACCAAGTGGTTTGTAAAACAACTACATATAACTTCTATAAGTGAAAGACATAAAAATTAGAATCTAAAGCTCAGTGGATAGATTAAACAGTGGATTAGGCATAGCAGAAAAAGAATTAGGTAAACTTAAAGATAGGTAAAAAGAAAAGACAGAAGCTTCAACCCGTAGAGACAATAAAAGCTAAAAAACAGGAAAGAGTGGTTAAGAAACATGTAGGTTAAAATGAGAAGGGCTAAAAAAAATCAAAGTTCCAAAAAGAGATAACTGAGAGAGTGGGAAAGAGACAATATTCGATAATAATAAAATCCTTAAAAATTTTCCAGAATTGTTGGGGGGAAAAAAAAAAGACCAATCTGGCTGGGTACAGTGGCTCATGCTGGTAATTCCAGCACTTTGCAAGGCCAAAGCAAGAGGCTTGCTTGAGCCTGGGAGTTTGAGACCAGACTGGGCAATATAGCAAGACTCTGTCTCTAAAAAAAAAAAAAAGTTAAAAATTAGCCATGTATGATAACATGCACCTGTAATCCCAGCTACTTGGGAGACTGAGGAAAAAGGATCCCTAGAGCCCAGGAGTTCCAGGCTATAGTGAGCTATGACTGCACCACTGCACTCCAGTCTGGGTGACAGAGACATACTGTCTGTAATGATAATAATAATAATAAATCCCCATGATTAATTTTAAGAAGCAGCACAAATACATATTTTGTTAATCTCTAAGAAGACTCATCACAGTGAAATTGCAGAATAATCAAGAAAGCAAACAACTGTTAGCCCATGGAGAACGATAAAGAGACATAGTATATAAGAAGAAATACCTTGAGAAGGGGCATTGAAATTTGGTGGATGAAAGAAGGAGGGTATGAAGGAGACTAATTCCTATTACAATATTTAGCTCAGAGTCAGGGGGAATGAAGCAAATAGAAAGATATCGCAGTGAATGCTGTGTTTTCAGTGTTGCTAAGAGGACTCTGAACAATTTGCTAAGAAAATAAAGTGATAACTAAATTAGAGTGCACGGGTGTATGTGTGTGGGGAGTGCCTTCAAAGAATGGTTTCTTGAGGAAGCAAAACCTTAGGTGAGACTTGAAAGATGAATTAGAGGGAGTGGGACAGAGAGAAGGCAGAAAAGGAAAGAAAGGCATTCATGTAGAGAGAGCTAAATCTACAGAGATGATTCCTTTAGTGAAAGGATGTATTCAATTCTCCTTGAGGAAACTGTAGAGTGAGTGATGGACCTCAAAATATAGCATAGTTGCCCTCATCTTAAAAACATACAGGTTTTAAATAATAGGATGGGGAAAGTACCAAGGTGGATTGCGATGAGTTTGGGGTAGCTAGAGTAAGGAGTAGATATGACTGGGGAAGCAAGAAGAGGCAGGAGAGGAAAGGCTGGACAGATCAGTGGCTGAAGATCAATGATCACGAAGAAGGTTTTATGTCGTTCTTGGGAGTATCAACTTTTTTTTTTTTTTTTTGAGATGGAGTCTCACTCTGTCAACAGGCTGGAGTGCACTGGCATGATCTTGGCTCACTGCAATCTCCACCTCCCGGGTTCAAGTAATTCCCCTGCCTCAGCCTCCCAAGTAGCTAGGACTACAGGCACGCACCACCACCCCCAGCTAATTATTTTGTATTTTAGTAGAGATGGGGTTTTGCCATGTTGGCCAGGATGGTCTCAATCTCCTGACCTCGTGATCCGCCCCCCTCAGCCTCCCAAAGTGCTGGGATTACAGGCCTGAGCCACCGCGCCCGGCTGGGAGGATGAACTTCATCCATGGCCATGGGAAGTGATTTTCGATTTGTAGGCAGTGTCACCATCAGGTTTACATTTTAGAAAGAAGGCCATTTTTAGAGTAGAGAGTGGATTTTTGAGAATGGGAGAATAGAAGAAGATTGGAATCAGAGAGACCAGTTAGAAGACCGATACGATATCTAGGGGAATACGATGTCCGTGGCCTGAACTAAAGTATAGTTGTTGAGATGGGTAGAAGTAGACAGAGTGAAAAATATTTAGGAAGTAGAAAAGACTTGTTCAGCCATTGTGAGTTGAATGATGTCTTCCAAAATGATATGTCCAAACATTAATACCTACTACCTATGAATGTGTACTCTACGTACACATTCACAGTACTCTAAGTACATAGTACACATAGTACATACTCATAGTACTCCAAGTACATAGTACACATCGTACATACTCATAGTACTCCAAGTACGTAGTACACATAGTACATGCTCATAGTATTCTAAGTACATAGTACACATTCAAGTATTCTCTGTACTTGGCAATAGGGTCTTTGCAGATGTACTCAGGTTACTAAGATGAGGTCACATTAGATTAAGGTGGGCCCTAAGCTAAATCAAATGACTCATTTCTGTATAAACGTGAAGACACAGACACACAGACACAGAAGGGAGAAGGCCGTGAGACTATGTGGCAGAGATGAGAGTTATGCAGCTGCAAGATAAAGAATGCCAAGGACTGCCAGCAGCCACAAGGAGCCAGAAAGAGGCAAGAAAGAATTTGCCCTCAGAGCCTCCAGAAGAAGCCAATCCTGCCAATTCCTTGATTTTGGACTTCCAGCCTCCAGAACTGTGAGAGAATACATTTCTGTTCTTGTAAGCCACACATTTAATTTTTTTTTTTTTTTTTAGAAATGGGGTCTTGCTATGTTGCCCAGGCTGGTCTCAATCTCCTGGTTTCAAGCCATCCTCCTGCCCTGGCCTTCCAAAGTGCTGAGATTACAGGTGTCAGCCACCTGCCAACCTAAGCCACTCATTTTATAGTACTTTGTGACAGTAGCCCTGGGAAACTAAAATGTAACTTACTAGTGTTTAGGGGCACCATGTGTTCCTGCCTTGATCTTTAAAATATTGGAAAGGGAGCTGCCAGTTCTTCTTTTCAATTCACCTACTTCTTTTTAGTGAGAAGAGGAATGCTTTATCATGTGTGAATTGGTGAGTTTGGGAGAAGGAACTCATAGGCCCAGGTGAGCGAGATGGGAAAGTGAATGCAGAGGGGAGTGGTTAGGAAGTTCGCAGTTCAGAGATCTCATTCATATTTTTCCTTTTGGCCTTATAAGGAATAAAACTGACGCTTTGATTTTTTTCTGTATAATTTCCTTTCTTCCTTAATTCTCATTTGATTCTGAATTGTGGGAGAGGTGCGACTATTTCCTTTTTATTTCAGTGAAGCCCAAGGAAAGGCGGAGGAATGACGGATTTCCGGGAATTTTGGCTTGAGCAGCTGAACAGTGCTGGATTTGGATCCCTGGGACTCAGGAGTGGGATCTGGGGATATACGTGGAAGATGACAGCACGTAGCGGGCACTTAATATGTTTGCTGACTTTAAAGTGGTCTAACTTCCTCATTTTAGGGGTGAGTAAACTGAACCCCAAAAAACCTCGGTTACTTGTCCAAGATCAGACAAAACAGGTGCAGGTTTGGGAACTTCTCTTCCTGCGATTTTCAAGTGATTTCCCTGTTCCCCTATGAACTACCTTTCTTTAAGATTACATATCCTTTAATACATATATTCACACACCCGCTGTAAAAGACCATATTACACAGGCTTAGGATGCTGTTCAAGATCACTGACCCCTCGGCTGGTTAGCAAAAGCCCACATCACGTTTTCAACTAAAGAATGTCTGTCCAGGCTGCAGGCCTTGGGACACTTCAGCTGGGGCCTTGTGCCAACAGTTTACCCAAATCATTCAAGTAAGAGCTCTCCATCCCCCACAGAAGGGGTCCCCAGGATATTTAATCACTGCAGTTTTTATTTCAAGACTGTGACTTGAATATCCTCTATTCAGGATACTGTGCCAAGGCTGAACTGCCTGGAGCAAAACAGAACAATCCTTTGGAGATGGTGGGGTCCAGGCTGGAGAGCCAAAGGGAGTGGGCATACAGTTCCACCCAAATCATATTTTTTTATTACCTCTCCATTCAGATAGACAATGGAAGGTTTCATCAAACACAACCTTCCTTTTCCTGATTGCTTAGGTACATTTCACATTGTCAGCATCCAAGGAAACTCTCCAAATAAATATATTGCTGGAAAAAAGGAAAACCAAGACAACATACACTTATCTCCCTCGCTGCTCAAACAGAAACAAAACTGCCGAAAAACAAAACTTAATCTCCAACAGACATATTTTCTGATCATTAATTTTTGCCCGAATTGCTGGTTCGTGTAAACAAACTATGCCTTGTGTAAACAAGTCCTGTTATCTGAACAAAAAGAAGAAAGAAAGAAGTCTAAGAGCCATCCTGTGTGATTCACTTTAAAGGAAAAAAAAAAAGAGTTGCTCATATTTTTTAAAAAATATTTTGAAAGACTTTGCCTATTCATCATCAGGCATATTTTAAAGAAGTGATGTTTTCTTTTGTGTATCTTCAAGTCGCTATAGCAACTGGATCACTTTCTATTCGTTAATCAGGAGGCACCAGCCAGAGAATCTATCCTTTCCCTCTAGGTTTGGAGCCTTGGCCTATTGCTCTACCTTTTTAAAACTTCACAGATTTTGGAAATAGTTTTCTTCAAAAATGTTTCTCTTGATCTGAGAGTTGTGCTATGTTCCATGTGTTATTTATTGCTACACATTTTTGTCCTCTGTGTTATGTGATGGCTTCTATGGAATACTAGGTATGTTTTGATTACTTCTCTCTACTTCTGTGCTTTCATTGCTTACAGCTACAGGAGGTTTAGCTGAATCTCCAGAGTTGTGCAGCAAATTATACAGAAGCGCTTCCACTTGTTCTTTCTTTTGTATACTGCCGGGTGGAAATGCTGTCTAGTTACAAATGGAGCTTTGTTTTCTTTAATACCCTTTTAAAGCTTCTCCTTCTCAAAAGTCAGCAATCCATCTTAATTTTTGTTATTAACACCTGGACCTGCTGAAACTGTGCCGAGTGATCAGCGCAATTCTTAATCACTTGGTAGCCTGAGGAATATCGTGATCATCTTTCCCGGGTTGGATTCAGTCCCCTGAACACTTGGATTGGATGTCAATTGCTGAATGGTTCTAAACATCACACAAAAGAGGGAAGGAGAGACTTGAGAGTGCCAGGAGTCTAGAAGTGGTGGACTGGAATATACTTTGCAGAAATGATTTGTTCAGCCAGCACAAACAATGTTTTAACTGTATTTAAGGAAATCCAAAGATTTTTCATGAAAGTCTGAATTACCTCGAGTTCTGCGTGTAACAATTGGTTGGGGCTGAGGAGCAAATGACTCGTCTAGACGGGGATGCCCTGTGGCCTCAGTCCTCAGTTGGCCCACTTGACCATGGTACCTGCCTGGCACTTGTAGAAATGAATTTCACCCCTTGCCAAAGTTTACAGATGAAGAAACTGAGACTAGAAAATTTTAGGGACTTGACCAAAGCCAAACAGTTAATTAGTGGCAGCTTGAGGACTAAATCCAGTTTTACTCATCACTAGCCCAGTGCTTCTAGTTTTGTTTTTTGTTCTGTTTTGTTTTGATTCTGAGACAGAGATTTGCTTTGTCACCCAGACTGGAGTGCAGTGGGACGACCACAGCTCACTGCAGCCTTGACCTCCTGGGCTTAAGGGATCCTCCCTCCTCAGCCTCCCAAGTAAATAGGACTACATGTGTGCACCACTACCTATGGCTAATTTTTTTTTTTTTGGTAGAGATGGGGTGTCATTATGTTGCCCAGGCTGGTCTCAAACTCCTGGGCTCAAGCGATCTGTCCACCTCAGCCTCCCAAAGTGTTGGGATTACAGGCATGAGCCACTGCGCCCAGCCACTTCTAGTTTTTGAAGATTAAAACCGTAATCTTCTAGTTTCTCCTTATACTACACACTGGGGTACACACCAGGTAATGATGAAATATGCTTTAGACTGATTATGACTAAGAACTACACAAATCCATGTGGGCGACCACCAGGCAATGAACAATGCAACAACTCTTGTCACTGCGGGCTTTAAAAAACACTTGGGGTTATTTAGAAAAAGAAGCGAATTATGATTCAGGTATAGAGAAACGCATTACCAGGTGACAAGCGTGTGTATGTGTGGGCTGGGTGGGCAAGAAAAGGGAAAATACCCTCTCAGCTCATTCTGCTCCAAAAGTGGCAGCTTTTCAGGATTTTTCAAAGGCAATCTGAGAGCTAGGAATTATGAACGAGATGAAAGAAACTTAGAAGCAGCATTATGAACACAGAGGCGATTTGTCTAGAGAAGCTAGTGAAAGAGAAAACATGGATACATTATTTGCTGTCCCACCAATTAATGGCAGATGTCTTAGTCTCTGGCACAAGTCAGGCTATCCACCTCTCCAGTCCCACGTTAGAACATTTTGAAGGAAGGCAGACCCACAAATGTGTGTGTGTTTGTGTACCCACAAGCATGTGTGTGGCTTTCGTGAGGGTAGGCAGTGCGTTACTGAATAAAAAGGCAATGCTCTTCAATTTCGAGGGACTTTTCTCCTTGTATCCATTCTTAAAGAGAACAAAAATTTATAAATAAATCCTTGTTGTTTTGATGCCACAGTAAATTAAGAGAAAAAGTTGGCCCTAAGTGAAGACTCAGACTGTGGTCATACTTCATCTAAATGGTTCATGGGGAAACAAAGCCATTATAATAATCCAAATAAAAGCTTAGCACCTGCCAATGGGGCAGGCCACCACTGAGATATTATGTCTTGCTCGGCTGGGAGATGCTCTGCTTTAGTGTCTACAACGGTCTTAGCACAGAGCTTTGTGATAACGAAGAAAAGATTCCTGTGAACAGCCAAATACCCCGTCTCTACAAAGCCAAGCTCTTCTTCCTAATGAACCTCATGTGACCACTTGAACAACATTCCAGGGGCACTGAGGTCTGAAGGCAAGAGGGATTTTGCAGTATGATTAAGTTTACACAATAACACATAAAGTAGAAAGCAGGCTAACAATTATCAGCTGAATTTGGGGAGAGCTTTGCCCCACCGTGAAATACCTTAAATCGGCCGCTTATCTAAGATATGATTCTTTTGGAAAATTGCTGGCTTTCTCTCCCCCGCATTTCTACTTTTATGGGCCTGATTGTTTTATGAAAGCTCTTCTCTTTTCCTTCTCTCTGGCATGGGAATAGCCCAGAACCAGTTTGCAGGGTTTACTGAGAATAAGAGCTCCATTTTAGAAGGCCGGTGGCCCTTTAGCCTTGCACTGGGATGCCTCTCTCAGACACCGCAGATTCTGATTCCAAGGCCATTGTTCTTTGTGGCATTTCACAGCCCTCCAGGGGACTTCATTCAGATTGGCAGGTGATAAGCTATTTTCAAGTCATGGGTAATCATAGTAATTCAGCATTTTTCCTTATTAGCACCTCTGAATGGGGAAGGTGCACCGAAACTGCTCATCTGTGCAGTCTTTTTTTTCCAGGTTTACAGCTTTTGTGCTCCAGATGGGCTATGCTGTTAGTCCAAAGGGACTCAATGAAAGAGCATCTACCAATCTTTCTAAAGGCCACGTACTGCATGGATGACAATGCTCAGCCTTGTTCCCTTTGCTTCAGGAGAGGCAACCAGCCAGTAGGAAGGCCACTGGTAGGTCAATTCCAGTATCTTGAGGCTCTGTTGAATGGTAGATGCACAAATAGCCACTTAAGTTTGTGAGTGTTTTTTCTTGGTGATGAGGCAATTTGCCAAAGCATTGATCCATTTTAGAAATCTTCAGTATTTCTAAGAAGTTTGGCACTGATGGAAGAGAGATGAGCTTGATCACAGAAGGCTCATGGATTTTGGCATGCGCAGGGAGGGGAACAGGGTTCAGTTTCCATAAAAACACCACTGTGAACATCGACGTTTTTTTATCAATGTTATGAAAGATGAAAGGGCTCATTTTGCAATGGGAATTAAATAGGCACACATTTAGAAACATTTGAGACCCTTGTGAATGACCCAAGCTGCCGTGATCCCTCCTTTTGGTCCATTATTGCCAATTATGTCTACATACAGTAAGTACCATGTAATTATTTTTTTACAATGGACTATTTACTTCATTCATTTAGCTGTTTAGCTGACAGCTTTGCCACTTTTTTGAAGAGATATATAGCCTACCAGAAATAATTTATCCCATTAGATGAATATTTCCAAAGACTATGCTAATGCTTCAGTGTCTAAGAACTTAGCATCTAAAACCAGTGGATTACATGAAAATTGTGCTTTCTTTAACCAGTGCTTACTTTTAATGCACCTAAAGGGAAGTTTGAAGAAGCTTTCTGTCTTTATACTAATTCTGAAAGCTCTACTTTGTGAAAGTCTTAAAAATGGGCAGGCATAATAACATAGTTATCAGATGAAATTATAAATCAGAAGAAAAACATGTGGTTTAAATGGGCACCAAGAGCTAACATTTCCTTCTCTTTACAGGATCGCAAAGAGAATTGGGTAATTTCTAAAACTCTTTATTTGAAAATAACTTCAAAATTACAGAAAACTTGCAAGAATAAAATATTTGCCCTTTACCTAGATTTCACCTATTGTTAACATTCTGCCACATTTGTTTTATAAGGTGGTCACTCACTTGTTTTATATATTATACATACATTTTTTTGGAACTATTTGAAACTAAGATGCACATTTGTGGTCTTTTACCCATAAATATTTCAGTGTGTATTTCCTAAGAATGAGTATGTTCTGTCATGTAACCACAATAGAGTCATACTTCAGAAAGTTTCAACTCAGGAAATTTAATATTAATACATGCGTTTACCTACTCTCCCATCTATATTCCAATTATTTCAGTTGATCCAGCAATGTTCAATAGAGATCTATTCTAGGATCGTGTATTGCATTTAGCCATCTCATCTGTTTAGTTTCCTCTAATCTAGAACAATTTCTTGGCTCTTCTTTGACTTTGGTGACACTGATATTTTTAAAAGGCATTTTTTTTTCACTTTTTTTCAACTTTTATTTTCAATTCAGGTGGTACTTATGCAGATTTGTTACCTAAGTATATTGAGTGACACTGTGGTTTGGGGAATAACTGATACTGGGATGAGGGTTTTTCAACCCTTATCCCCCTCCCTCCCTTTCCTCTTTAGTAGCCCCCAGTTTCTATTGCTGCCATCTTTATGTCCATGAGTACCCCATGTTTAGTTCCCGTTTATAAATGAGAACAGGCAGTATTTGGTTCTCTGTTCCTGTGTTAATTTGCTTAGGATAATGGCCTGCAGCTGCATCCATGTTGCTACAAAGGACATAATTTTGTTCTTTTTTATGGCTGCATGGTATTCCATGGTGTATATGTACCACATTTTCTTTATTCAGCCCACCATTGATGGACACCTAGGTTGATTCCATATGTTTGCTATTGTGAATAGTGCTGTGATGAATATATGAGTGCAGGTGTCTTTTGGTCAGAAGGATTTCTTTTCTGACCAAATATACCCAGTATACCAGTATAAAATATATAAAATATATACTGGGTGTATATATATATACACACACACACACACACACACACACACACACACACACACACTGGGTATATATACCCAGTAATGGGATTGTTGGGTCAAACAGTAGTTCTGCTTTAAGATCTTTGAGAAATCTCCAAATTGCCTTCCACAGTGGCTGAACTACTTTACATTCACACCAACAGGGTATAAGCATTCTCTTTTCTCCACAGGCTTGCCAGCATCTGTTGTTTTTTGACTTGTTGATAATAGCCACACTGACTGGTGTGAGATGTTACCTTTTTGTTTTGATTTGCATTTCTCTGATATTAGTGACGTGGATAATTATTTCATGTTTGTTGTCAGCTAGTATGTCTTCTTTTGAGAAGTGTCTGTTCATGTCTTTTGCTCTTTTTTTTTGTTTTGTTTTTTGAGATGGAGTCTCGCTTTGTTGCCCAGGCTGGAGTGCAGGGGCGTGATCTCGGCTCACTGAAAGCTCCACCTCCTGGGTTCACGCCATTTTCCTGCCTCAGCCTCCCAAGTAGCTGGGACTACAGGCACCTGCCACCACAGCTGGCTAATTTTTTTTTTTTTTTTTTTTTGTATTTTTAGTAGAGATAGGGTTTCACCATGTTAGCCAGGATGGTCCCAATCTGACCTCATGATCTGCCCGCCTAGGCCTCCCAAAGTGCTGGGATTACAGGTGTGAGCCACCGCATGGTATCTTTTGCTCATTTTTTAAGTTTTTTTGGTTTTTTTTGCTTCTTGAATTGTTTGAGTTCCTTATAGATTCTGTAGATTATGGATGTTAGACCTTTGTCAAATGTGTAGTTTGCGAATACATTCTCCCATTCTGTAGGTTGTTTGTTTACTCTATTGATAGTTTCTTTTGCTGTGCAGAAGCTCTTGAGTTTAATTAGGTCCCACTTGTCAATTTTGTTTTTGCTGCAATTGCTTTTGATGACTTACTGATAAATTCCTTCCCAAGATCCATATCCAGAATGTTGTTCCCTAGGTTTTCTTCTAGGATTTTTACAGTTTGAAGTCTTACACTTAAATCTTTAATCCATCTTGAGTTAATTTTTGTATATGGTGAAATATAGGGGTATGGTTTTATTTTTCTGCATATGGCTAGCCAGCTATCTCAGCACCATTTATCAAATAGGAAGTACTTTCTCCATTGCTTATTTTTGTCAATTTTGTTGCAGGGCAAATGGCTGTAGGTGTATGAATTTATTTCTGGATTCTCTATTCTGTTTCATTGGTCTATATGTTTGTTTCTGTACCAATACCATGCTGTTTTGGTTGCTGTAACTTTAAAGTATAGTTTGAGTAATGTAATGCCTCCGGTTTTCTTCTTTTTGCTTAGGATCACTTTGGCCTATTCAGGTTCTTTTTTGGTTCCATATAAATTTTAGAATAGTTTTTGCTACTTCTGTGAAAATTGACATTGGCGATTTGATAGGAATAGCATAGAATCTGATAGCTTTGAGCAGTATGGCCACTTTAATGATACTGATTCTTCCAATCCCTGAGCATGGAATATTTTTCCATTTCTTTGTGTCGTCTCTGATTTCTTTTAACAGTGTTTTGTAGTTCTCCCCATAGAGATTTTTTATCTCCTTGATTAGATATATTTCTACATATTTGTGAGGGGGTGGCAGGAAGGGGGTTACTGTAAATGGGATTGCATTCTTGATTTGGCCCTCAGCTTGAACATCATTGGTGTATAAAAATGCTACTGATTTTTGTACATCGATTTTCTATCCTGCAGCTTTACCAAAGTCATTTTTCAGTTCCAGGAGTCTTTTGGCAATATCTTTAGGGTTTTCTAGGTATAGAATCATATCATCCACAAAGAGAGATACTTTGACTTCTTCTTTTCCTATTTGGAGAAAGGCAATGGTTTATTCTTAATAAAGGTTTTCATTTGGGATTTTCCTGATATTTCCTCATGTATAAACTCAAGTTAAGTATCTGTAGCCAAACTACTACATGGGTCATGTTGTGCCTTTCTTAAGGCATCACCTCAGGAAGCACCCAGTGTCCATCTGTTCCTCTTTAGTGTTGTTAATCTGTACACTTGGTTCCACATCTCAGAAATTTCCTCTAACTGCTATCCAGCACAACACCTGGACTTTGAAGCTGGTGAATAATTCTTGTAAGATAACTGAGAGTAAACATCTGCAGGATAGGCATGAAATGGAGTTTCAGAATTCAAAGCTCAGCATCAAGGCCGGAAGAGGTTATTGAGACAATATAATGATATTAATAATTACCCCATTAATAATATTTATAAGAAATGCTCACATTTATTGAGCCCTTCCCATGTGCCAAGTACTTTATTACATAGTTTAAATGTAATGGTTAAATAGTTTTCTATTGCTGTCATAACAAATTTCCATAAATTTAGCAGCTTAAAACATAAAAGTTTATTATGTCACAGTCATATAGGTTAGAAGTCTGGTAGGGATCTCAATGGGCTAAAAGCAGAGTGGCAGCAGGGCTGGGTTCCTTCTGAAGGCTCTGGGAAAGGATCTATTTCCTCACTCAATCAGGTTGTTGGCAGAATTCTATTCCTTGCAGTTGTAGGCCTGAGATATCCATTTCCTTGCTGGCTATCAGCTGAGGGTTGTATCCGACTTTTAGATGCCACCTGCATTTCTTGGCTTGGGGCGTCTCTTCTGCCAACTTCAGGGCTATCAATGATGGGTCTTTCTGACTGCAGTTGGAAAAGTTCTCCACTTTAAAGACTCATGAGCTCAGATTGAGTCCGCTTAGCTAATTCAGAATAATCTCCCCATCTCAAAATCTTTAACCTTAGTCTCATCTTCAAAGTCCTCTTGCTGTGTAGGGTTACATATTCATAGGCTCTGAGGATTTGAACATGGACAACTTTTCGGGGGCTATTATCTGCCTACCACAGATGGATTATCTCATTTAATACTCCCACCAACGCTGTGAGACAGATATGGAAATCATCCTCCATTTACATGAGGAGTCTGAGGCTTAAGTGAATTTCCCCAAAGCGCACAACTAGCCTCTTAGAGCTGGGCCAGGATGAATTTCTAACAGAAGGGTTTATCCCAGCTGGGAGATTTAAAATTTTACTCTAGCAGCAGAATTCTTTACTAAATGAAAGCTTACGAAAAATCAAATACATTAACAAGATGAAAGCAAAGCTGTCCTGGCTAAACAGGGAGAAGTGGATGGTGAGGAAGAGAAAGGGCTTCACAGAAGAGAGGTGGCAGGCTGTTGATTTGGGCCACGGGTCTGGCCCAGCCCCCTCTGCTTCCAGATGAGGGCAGGAGACCCAGAGACTAGGTTGAAATGACTCAACTGAGGTGAGCCCTGATACTGAAGTATGGCTCTTCCGTGCTCCACAAGGGCCCTTTCAAACATTCACCATAGATTTACATGTGAGGACGCTGCCATGGACTTGGTTGAACATTATGGATTGACCACCTGCATGTGGTAAGCATGATTCAAGGAGCTGATGAGACAACAGTAAATAGAACTGATCAAGTCTCTGCCTGCCTGGAAGTTACATTTTATGTGAGGGAAGAAATACGATCCACATATATTAAAAGTCAACAAAACATCAAAATATCAGATACTTATATCTGATCTGCTAGAATTAAAGTAGGATGACTGATGTGTGTGAGTGTGTGTGTGTGTGAGTGTGTGTGTGTGTGTGTAGTGTAGACAGAGAGGGAGGGACGCTGAATTGGGTGCTGAGGATAAGCCTCTTAGGAGCTGACTTTTAAACTGAGATGTGATGAAAGGAAGGAGCCAGCCACATTGGTATCTTGGGAAAAACATTCCAGGTAGAGGGAATAGCTAGTGCAGGGCCCTGGGGTAAGAATGGGCTACAGCAGTCGTGACTAGGGCCCTGCAGTGTAGCTGGAGAATGAGGGTAAGGAACAAGAGGTAGACAGTGAGGCCAGGGATGTTTAGGAGACTAAAATTAATGAGGCTCTTTTGAATAAAGCACACATCCGTCAGGCATCAAGCATTATCTACTAGTTCTAGCTTCAGACAGACATATTATAGAATTCCCAAGTAAAGGATCACTAGCTTCTTGGCACAGTAAAAGCATCATGCCCCATCATATGAAGTGTTTGTTAATTGGGCATAGCTCTGATGCTCTCCCCGGTTGCCTGCCAGGTTCCCAAGTGGCCCATCCCATTAATGCACATTTAGGCACATAATGTGACAGTTGGACAATGGCTTTGGGTAACTGTCATTAGTCATGTACACCATGGCAAAGTGAAGTTGTTACTGACTTCATGGTTCGGATTTGCAATTCAACATTCAAGAGGGGTAAATGACCGTACTCAGTCTTAAGGAATAATTGACATAATTTATCTTTAAAATCTCAGTAGGTCAGACTTCCCATTTGTAAAACTTTCCAGTTGCTCCTTTGCCGAGCACATAAAACGAATTTACTTCTGAGCTGAGTCCTCGCGTGCCAAATTTTTACAGCCTTAAATATAGTATTTTATCACTACTATAAATGGTTCTTGACTTACCTCCCACAGACCCTTTAGGGCTGAAGGCAAGAGGCCTCCCTAATTCACTTGTTTCAATTCATGTAAGATTTCTAAGTTGAAGCCAGGTCATTTGGATAATATTTCAAATGTACAGGCTGTATTTCTGCTAAACACCATAAATCTGAAATTTTACAATTGGCTTGGCCAGCTAGCATGATTGCACTAGGCTTTCCAGTAAGCACCCCTTCGAAAGAACTTCGCTTCTCTCTCAAGACTCACCTCCAAACCTGACCCAGAGGCTCAATGTCATCACTCAAATGCTGAGGTCATGGTAATCTGGAGTCTATATTTTTGGGTTGATTTTATTTTTCCAGTGGAACATCCAGGTTACTAGCCATTATGTGAGGGCATAAAATTCTACCATGATGATAAATCAGGCTATCAGCTCTTTCTGGTCCATATCAGAGGCTGGAGAGACTGATACACTTTTCTATTCTAATGTTCTACCACCTACCCTTCTGGAGATAATGCCATGTCTGTGCTCTTACCCTGGTGATCTGGTTGAGTGGGGACTGTTCTCCCAGTGTCCCCAGGGCCCTCCCTGTCCCTGGGAGCCGTGGAATCAGGATCTGAGAGGTAGACATCCCTGGGTTACCTGCCTGGTTCATACAAAACGTTATTCACTTGTCTCGCCTAATAATGGATAGTTTATAGCTAGTCAGAACACACTGTCTTTATGGAAAACATATACATATAGGAAAACATGTACATAAAGGAAAGTTGGTTGCTACAGATGGCCACAGGCACAGCTGCGAGGAAAAAAGCTTTCATTGACCCACTTGCATCATCAGTGAGAACATGACTAAGCTTTGGAGAGGTCAGTCTGGATACCCCTTGCCTTCCACTGCTTCAATTTGGGGTACTTGGTCAAAGGGTGATCAGTGAGGGATGACCCTGTCCAGATCCTGCCCCTGGACCCAGTCCTTCTCCAGCTTGCCGCAGCGTTTGGTCCCTGTTCTGCTTCTGATGGCCCCGGCTGGCCCACTGTGCTGGAAGCTTAACTGGAGGCTGCGGGGAGGGCTGGAGCCAAATTTTCCCTGGTGGGAGGTGCAGAGAGACTTTGTGGAAAGGATGAGTCTGGACGCCTACCAAATTACCCTCCTGTTGACTTTTGGAAAGCGGGAATTTCAGGCTCTAGAGGTGCGGAGGCAATTTACTGACACTCATCGTTGGCCCAACTCTCAGTTGGAGACCAGCCTGTTAAGCAGCTGGGTATCAACATGCAGATGCTCCTGCCTCATCCACACACAGCGTCTCTCTATTCTGGTGTCTGCTCTGTGACTTAAATCCATTTTTTTTTCCCTCTTCAACCAGTGGAGCTTGAAGCTCTTCCTACCATCTGGTAAAGGACTATGAAATGGCAGTTTGGTTGTGGCATAGGGAGATGAAGATTTGGGGGGTGAGATGAGGACAGCCAGTAACAGGCACAGAAGTCACAGATAGTTACTGAGTGCCTCCCCGGTGACAGGCACTGTGCTAAGTGCTGTGACACAGTGGTGCATGTCAGACGTGTGGCTTCAGATACACCAAAAGGCTTCTTAGAAAAAGGCTGAACGTGGAGAGAAAGCAAATTAAATTTTGTTTTGATATTCACAATAGAGCCTCTTGGTTCCTGTTCAGTTGAAGAACTGAATATATGAGCACCTTTCTAGTTTTCATAATAATCTCTAGGGACCTATTAGGAGATACAAGGAAGGCAATGTATGTGATGCTTTCCTTTATAAAACAGGATAGAATTAAGAAACAAAAAATGTATAGGGCTTGCCCAAGATTTTCACTGTGTTAGGGGAAGGATGGAGATGAATAGAGACTAAGATTTCTGACTCAATTTTCCACACTCCTGCAAAGCGAAATGAGACCTAACCATCTGAAGTTCTAGTCGCTACTGCCAGACTCATTGTCATTTTCCTTTAAGCTTGATGAACAGACATGAGCTGGGGTCTTGATTGCCTTAGGATTTCAGAAAAATTGAAGATATTTCACTAAAAGGAAGCAATTTGGCAATGGTTTTCCAGGTTATTACTCCTAATCATGCAGAATCATTCTCACTGGTTTCCAGATTCATCTGTAAAGGTGAATCCATCCCTCCAGCTCAACTGCCCTTGGATGTTTAACGACACAGACCCCATATTGATTTCGAGACTGGCAGACGGTCTTCTGAACCCTCCACCCTGTGTGTCCGGCTCGACCACGCTCCGCTTTTGTTTAACGAGGTTTGTTTTGGAAGTTCTTGGCTCAGTTCTCTCTGCAAGCTTACGTGATCCAGACAGACTTGGCTCACAGCTCGGCTTCACAGGTCAGTTACACAACAAGTAGGAGGAACTTTGATTATACCCGGCTCCGGGGGAAATAGCGTAATAGCACAAGGAGCCAAGATGATGAGCTAATTGCTCTAGAATTGAACTTAAGATACCTCGCCACTATGTTCTTCTCCCCCATAACTCTAAGAATGTGAGCTTGAATGTTGGAGAAGGAGCAAAGGAAATGTCAGGAGACACAACTAAGGAACGGAGAATGTAATCAAGAATGAAACAAAAGCAGCAGACTGACCTTTGCACAACTTTCATTTATGTTCTTTAGGAAAATAGTGTATGAGTGCAGTCTACTTTGGAAAAAGAGCAAATATTTGGATGGTCTGTGGGTTTGGAGCCAGACAGTCCTAAGTTTGAATTTGGCTCTAACACTTGCTAGCTGTGTAACTTTGGGCAAATGACATAAGCTCCCTGGGCATTGATTTTCTCATCTGTAAAATGAGGATAAGGAATTTTTTTCTTCTTTTTGAGACAGGATCTCACTCCACTGCCCAGGCTGGAGTGCCATGGTGCCATCGTAGTTCATTGCAGCCTCAACCTGGATCAACCAATCCTCCTGCCTCAGTCTTCTAAACAGCTGGGACTATGGGTGCATGTCACCACACCAGGCTAACTTAAAAAAATTTATTTGTAGAAATGGGGCCTTGCTGTGTTGGCCAGGTTGGTTTTGAACTCCTGACTTCAGTGATTCCCCTCACCTGCCACCCTGACCGCCCAAAGTGCTGGGATTACAGGTGTAAGCCACTGAGCCCAGCCTATTATAAGGATTTTGAGCAGAGAGAATTATATTGAAGATTAGAGGTCATGTTTATAAAATGTCCACCTAGCTGAACAATAAATTCTAATATAATGTATCTGCCTCTGTTTCAGCTTCCATTCTCAACACAGTAACTTAAACAGATGTTGAAGTTATTTGTTTCTGTATCTATCTTAATCAGTGGCTTTCAACTCTGATTGCACATTAGAATTAGTCAGGGAATTTTTTTTTATTATTGTTTTTATTTTTGGGAGAGAGAGTCTTATTCTGTTTCCCAGGCTGGAGTGCGGTAGCATGATCACAGCTCACTGAAACCTCAATTTCCCAGGCTCAGGCAATCATCCCACCTCAGCCTCCCTAGTAGCTGGGACTACAGGTCTGTACCACCACGCCCGATTCATTCTTGTATTTTTAGTAGAGATGGGGTTTCACCATATTGCCCAGGCTGGTCTCAAACTCCTGGCCTCAAGTGATCCACCCACCTCAGCCTCCCAAGGTGTTGGAATTACAGGCATGAGCCACCATGTCTGGCCAGGGTGTTTTTAAAAAATACTGATGCCCACACCTCACTCCAGACTAATTAAATCAGAAACATTGGGAGTAGGTGTCAGTACCTGCATTTTACAGCTCCCCAGGATTCTAATGTGCACCCAGAGCTGAGAACCTCTGGCCTATCACGTTTGCATATAAGCTGCTTAGGAGCAAAGAACAAGTTTTATTCATCTTCATATCCCCATGCCTAGCCTGATGTGGATGCTCAGGAAATATTTCTTGAATCTAACTCAAAAACGGAGAGATGCTGTTCAGATTCCCAAGACGTGTCTTATAGGGGTCAATACATTTTTTACGTGGCAAACAAAGGCAAGAGATAGCAGTACTTGCTATTCTCACAGTAGGCATTTGAAAGATGACAGTAAAGGGTCAAGGTCCTTTTAGCTGACAGCCTACCTATTGACCTTAAGGCATTGACCACTGGTCCTCTTCTTGACTCATCAGTTGCCAGAGATAAGAGATGTGAGATAACAGAATACTTGGGGAAATTCCATCTTTTTTTTTTTTTTTTTTTTTAAATTAGTGATTTCTTCAAAAGAGTTGCTTTGAGAGAAGAAAAATGTTAGACATTTCCAAGATAAGACAATGGACAAGGTCAGAGGAGCAGAAGATAAATCATTTATTGAAGCATATTGGGCTCATGTTTGGGACTATTTCATGTGCAAACACACAATGTGAAAGCTCAGGATATGCCAGCAACAGTCCCATGACCAATACTCATTCCCCTGTGAGACTGTCACCATCACTCACAATCATTATTTTCTCTCTTTTCTGCAGGCACATGGCAAGACTGCACCTCCCCACTCTCCCATCCCAGGCACAATCATGTAACTTGCTTTAGTTAAAAATGTGTAAGCAGGAGGTACAAGTGCCACATCCTGGAGAAACCTCTAAGAGCCAGTGTCTGCTTTGCCTTTGCCATGGCAAGATAGTGGCTGCACTGTCAACCTGGTCTTGGATTAAGGATCCCACAGAGCAGAGTTCTCAGCTCACTCATGATGAAGATGCAGCATGAGAGAGAAATAAACCTGTGTTGTTTGAAGTCACCAAGATTTGGGAAATACAACCTTGTGTATCCTAGGGTTTATTTATAACTAAGAGCTTCTAAGCCAACTACTTCCTTTGTGAAGACAGAGGGAGCAAAATTATGCACAAGGTTGCTCCAAACAAACTGTGTCTGAACTACTCTGTCATCTCCCGTATGCACAAAATTGGTCACATTTCACCATTTCTCTAACCCTCCATTTCCCCATATGTAAAAATTGTTGGGTTGCAGATGTGAAAACACATCACATACATTAAGTATGTATCCTGGTGATGCTTGATCAATATTAGGCTATACAGTCCTATTATATGTGGAATAAACGGAACAAGTTATGATAGGAAAGCAGAAAGCACAAAAGCATGCAATAAATATGCGCCAAATGAATCAACGAAGAAAGCCAGGATGAGTAAGAGACAATGAAACTGCACAATGTCTGCAAGTTCCTCCAACTTTGTGTTCTCTTTTTGAAAGGTTTTACGTCTTCTTAGTGCCCACCTTTGAAATGAGGTATCATTTAGACAATGAGGGGGCAGGGAGGCTCCAATGAATAAAAAATAGAAACAGTCAGTTTATAATATTTTAGAGACAGAACTGTCTAATGGAGCTTGTTTCTCTTATCTTCAGAAAACTATTGACATTGTGTTTATTTTTGAATCCTTCCTCTGAAGCTGGCTCTGTGTTTGGTCTTAAAAAAAAAAAAAAAAGGAGAGGCATCCTGAGTGTCCCTTCCCCATGGAGACGATGACCGGTAACTCCCCGGGTCATGCACTAAGGTTGGCTACACAGTGGATGATGCACTAGGTCCCTGAAAAGACGATGCTTTATGAATGCTGAGTAGCAGTTTTACAATCAGCAACTTCTTTCCAATTTAAAGGAGACACAGTGCTAGTATATATTTTATTCTGCAATATATTTGGTTTGGAAGGTATCAAAATGGTTTGACACCATTCTTGTGCCTCTGAAAGTATTTGGAAAGGTTCCAGTGAGAGAGCTGAGTAAAAGTGAAATAAATAGCAATCTATGTCCACAGTATTTAATTTGAAAACCTTGCATATCTGCTGCATTAGCAAATTAAAGAGTGAACTTCATGTCTTCCATATCGCCAATACTTTTTCTATGAACTAGGGTATCACTTTTTAAGGAAAGATGGAGTAGTAAGAGTAAATGAGGTTGGTTCTCTAAGTCCTAGATTTGAAGCTTGTATTTAATGTGGGTTAAGATGAAAAGGGTTAGGGTGTCTTCTACCAATCACACACTCATAATAGAACCCACTTTCCCCGAGCCAGAAAGTCCTTTGTAGAGGTAAACGAAACTGAAGGAAGGTAAAGTGGTGGGGAGGATGCCGGGGCTAACTGAAAATATGCTCACTGACTCAGTCTTGCTGCTGTAGAGCTCTCCTCTGTGTGCTCAATCCCATCTCAGAACCTTCCAGATGTAGGCCCTGAAAGCTGAGAGCTTTGGGTGAGCGGTGAACCCAGATTAATTTGCATGACTATGAAGAACAGTGTCACTGTTTGACTAGTGGCGTCAGTTATGTCATTGGGCATAAAGCTGTAGCCAAAGCTAAGTATGATGGCTTTAGTAGGAAGGACTGAGGAAAGGGGTAGAAAAGAAAGCTTTCTTTTATTGTTTTTTTTTTTTCTTGAGATGGAGTCTCGCTCTGTTGCTCGGGCTGGAATGCAGTGGCGTGATCTCAGCTCACTGCAATCTCCGCCTCCCGGGTTCATGCCATTCTCCTGCCTCAGCCTCCAGAGTAGCTGGGACTACAGGCGCCGGCCACCATGCCCAGCTAATTTTTTTGTATTTTTAGTAGAGACAGGGTTTCACTGTGTTAGCCAGGATGGTCTCGATCTCCTGATCTCGTGATCCACCTGCCTCGGCCTCCCAAAGTGCTGAGATTACAGGCGTGAGCCACTGCACCCAGCCTCTTTTATCTTTTTATTATTGCAAAAAGCATAATATTCTGCTTTAGAATCAGAAGGGAAGAACATTAGTTGGCATGATTAGAATGTAATAAAATACATGAGTTTTGGTCTTGAGCTATCAGGGTCAAGTCCTGATTCTACTAGTTACCAGCCTAGTGAAATTATCCACATTTCACAAATGTTCTAACCTTAATGTCTTCAGCTGAAAAATGAGAACAATAATTATTCTATCTATTCCATAGAGTTAAGTCAGGTAATACTTTAAAAAACTTAGTATAGCACCTGGCACATTAGTAATATTCAGTAAATGCTAGCAATTTGGTTACTATGTTATACAGAATCAGAAAAGAGAATACTAATGGAATCATTCTAATGTTGAAGCACTTTTCTTTTCTTTCTTTCTTTTTTTTCTTTCTTTCTTTCTTTAGAGATGGGGGTCTAGCTCAGTCACCCAGGCTAGAGTACAGTGGCGTGAAACACAGCTCACTGCAGCTTTGAACTCCTGGGCTTAAGTGTTCCTCCCACCTCAGCATCCCAAGCACCTATAATTAGAGCCGTGCACACCACACCCTGACAATTTTTAAATTTTGTGTACAAATGGTGTCTATGTTGCCCAGGCTGGTCTCAAACTACTGGCCTGAAGCCATCCTCCTGTCTTGGCCTCCCAAAGTGCTGGGATTACAGGTCTGAGCTATTGTGCCTGGACTACTTTTCAAGTCAGATTGATTGAAATATAAATTTTCATCGTGTAATATTTGCCCTTTTTATGTGTACAGTTCTATAAACTTTGACAAATGCTTACAGTCATGTAATCACTCCAACAATCAAGATATAGGACATTTCTAAAACCCTAAATAGCTCTACCACACCCTTTGTTTTTATTATAATGTGGTTATTACCAACATAAAGTATGTAATTTATTCAGCTTTCTTTAGTTTTTACCTAGTGTCTTTTCTCTGTTTCAGAATCCCACCCGAGATGCCACATTACATTTACTCATCATATCTCCTTAGGCTCCTTTCGGCTGTGACAGTTTCGCAGACTTGACTTGTTTAATGAACCGGACAGTTTTGAGTATTAACCAGGTATTTTACAAAATGTCCCTCCATTGCGATTTGTCTGATATTTTCTTCACGACCAGACTGGGGTCATGGTTTTTTGGTAGGAAGACTATAGAGGTAAAGTGTTTCTCATTACATTGTATCAAGAGTACATTCAATCCATATGATTTATCCCTGGTGATGTTTCCCTTAATCGTATGTATGACGTAGTATTTGTCAGTTTTCTGCACAGTGAAGTCCTTCTGCCCCTGTCCTTTCCATACTGTGCTCTTGGATGAAAGTCACACTTAAGAAGTAGTAGAGAGTGATGTCCCACTTTCTTTCTTTCTTTTTCTTTCTTTTTTTTTTTTTTGAGACGGACTCTCACTCTGTCGCCAGGCTAGAGTGCAGTGGTGCCATCTCGGCTCACTGCAACCTCTGCCTCCCAGGTTCAAGCGATTCTCCTGGCTCAGCCTCCTGAGTAGCTGGGACTACAAGTGCCTACCACCACACCCAGCTAATTTTTGTATTTTTAGGGATAGAGTTTCACCATGTTGGCCAGGATGGTCTCGATCTCTTGACCTTGTGATCTGCCCACCTCAGCCTCCCAAAGTGCTGGGATTACAGGCATGAGCCATCGCACCCGGCCTCCACTTTCTTAAAAGAGGAGTATTTAAATAAATTATTTGGAATTCTTTTGCATGAAAAATTTGTCTTCTCCTTCCTATTTACTTATCCACCATTTATTTATATTTGTATGAACCCATGGATACTTATTTTATTCTTTGGGTTATAATCTAATACAATTCTATCTATATTATTGCCAAAATTGTTCCAGCTTAGGCCATTGAGAGTTCTTCATTTGGCTCATGTGTCCCTTTGACATATGTCCATCATTGTGGATGTTTTCCTTTGAGCACCTCCTTACTTTCTGAAGTCAAATGCTTTACCTCGGAGCTATATCCCTTTCTGTCCTACATTCTGTCATTACAAGATGCTGCAGGCTCATCCTGTGTATTTCCTGTCCCAGTCTCCAAATCAGCCAGTTCTCTAAGGAGCCTTGTTATATTTTATCAGAGAATGGTATTAGAAACCACGATCAAGGCACCTGTGTTTACTGCTGCTGGGGTATTGTTGCTTCTAAGTCCTCTCTGCTGACAGAGCACTTCAGACATAGCGCACTGTCTCAAAATAAAAATAAAAATACTTATGCATCTTCTCGATTGTTTTTTCTCATTATTCTTTTTTAATTCCCTAATTTGCATTTTCCCCCCAAAATATTGAATTTTCTTTCCAAGCACAGGTCAATTGTCTTATAGATACCTCACATTCTTGATTTATCTTGTGATTATCTTGAGGCTAAATAAGGTTTTTCTTGACCTCAGCATTATTGACATTTTGGACTAGGTAATTCTTTGTTGTGGGGGAGCAGTCCTGTGCATCGTAGGATATTTAGTAGCATCCTCAACCTCTATCCATCAGATGCAAGTAACAACCTTCCAGTCACGACAGTCAAAACTGTCTGAAGCATCAACAAATGTTTCACGGAGGCATAATTGCCTCCAGTTGAAAATTAGTGATCTAGACACTTTTGTCAAGAATACGAGGTGAGGGCTGGGTATGGTGGCTCGTACCTGTAATCCCAGTACTTTGTGAGGCTAAGGTGGGAGGATTGCTTGAGACTAGCTTGGGCAACATAGCTAGACCCTATCTCTATAAAAAATAAATTAGTCCAGGCTATTAGTGCATGCCTGTAGTCCCAGGAACTTGGGAGTCTGAGGTGGGAGGATCACTTGAGCTCAGGAGCCATGATCAAGCCACTGCACTCAAACCTGGATGACAGGGGAACCCTGTCTCAAAACAAAACAACAAAACAAAAAGAATATGAGGTGATATTATTACTCAAGTATCACATCAGGAGACATATGATGTCAGGTTTATGGAACTGATAATACTGATTATTTAAGTTGGTAACCAGCAAATCTCTTCATTGTAGTTAACTATTAATTGTGGCAGTACTTTGAGTCTGTGTGATTATCTTGTTCCATAGCAATTTTCCACCCAGTGTGTTTAAATCTACTTACAATTTGATGATTCTCCCTTGGGTCCATATACTAGGGGATGCAAAATAATGATTTCCTAATTCTTTCCTGAAATACATGACAGCTGAAATTTTTCTGTAGAGAAGAGCTTTCCCTTTTATTCTACTCCCCTCTCTTTTCCTTTTTCTCACTATTGATGCATGGATTTAAAATATTGAGTTGGAATTCTTTATCATCCATTTTTTAAAAATGCTCTAATTGTCCTACATTTGGCTAACGGGAGTCCATTCACACTACTCATTCTGTCATTTGTTATGAATATGTAAAATATTTATCTGGTTCAAATCAAAACTAAAAAGATACAGCTAAAGACTGCGTGCAGTAGATCACGCATGTAATCCTAGCACTTTGTGAGGCCGAGATGGGAGAATTGCTTGAGGCCAGGAGTTCAAGACCAGCCTGGTCAATATAGTGCAACCCCCATCTCTTAAAAAAAATTTAAACAAAAAAAAGATTAAGGTTGGACGCAGTGGCTCACACCTGTAATCCCAGCAATTTGGGAGGCCAAGGCGGACGGATCACGAGGTCAGGAGTTCGAGACCAGTCTGGCCAACATGGTGAAAGCCCGTCTCTACTAAAAATACAAAAAATTAGTCGGGCATGGTGGCACAGGCGCCTGCAATCCCAGCTATTCTGGTGGCTGAGGCAGGAGAATCACTTGAACCCAGGAGGCAGAGCTTGCAGTGAGCTGAGATCACGCCATTGCACTCCAGCCTGGGTGACAGGGCGAGACTCTGTCTTAAAAAAAAAAAGAGGAAAAGATCAAAAAATAGAAAGATATAGCTGGAGAAGTCCTGCCCATCTCCTTTACCTTTCTCTATAGATAACCACTTTTATTAGTTTCTTAGTTATCTTTTTTCTCTTTGCAAAAGTTAATGAAAATGTAAATACACTCACGCATTTTATATCACCATTTTCTTACCACAAAGGTAGCATACTATGTGCACTTTTTGTGCCTTGCCTTCCATGTAACAGCGTGTCATGAAATTACCACTAAGTTCTTCAGATCGTCTTTGCTGTTTTGGTAGCTGCAGAGTGCTCCATTGTGCATATGTATCCCATTCATTCAACCAATCTTCCATGGACAGGCATTTAGGTTGTTTCTGATAGTTTGCTACCACAAGTAATACCACAATAAATAGCATGGTGAATATGCTGTTTTGAATCTGTGGATGTATGTCCCCAGGGTAAATTCCTAGAAGGGGTATTGTGGGGTCAAAAGGTAAATGCATATGGAGTTGTGTCATATTGTCGAATTTCCTTCAACAGCCATTGTACCATTTTGTCTTCCTACCAGGAGGCAATAACAGTGGTATTTGCTTTCCTACAACTTTGCTGATAGAACTTGTAAGCTTTTGAATTTTTGCCAGTCTGATAAATGAAAAATGGTATCTTACGGTAGTTTTTTTTTGAGACGGAGTCTTGCTCTGTCGCCCAGCGTGGAGTGCAGTGGCGCAATCTCGGCTCACCGCAACTTCCATCTCCGGGGTTCGAGGGATTCTCCTGCCTCAGCCTCCCAAGTAGTTGGGACTACAGGTGTGGGCCATCATGTTCAGCTAATTTTTGTATTTTTAGTAGAGATGGAGGTTTCACCATGTTGGCCAGGATGGTCTCAAACTCCTGAATTCAAGTGATCTGCCCGCCTCGGCCTCCCGAAGTACAAAGTGCTGGGATTACAGGCGTGAGCCACCGCACCGGGCCTCCCACAGTTTTAATTTGCATTTCCCATATAATGAACAAGCATCTTTTCTTATGCTTGAAGGCCATTTGTTTCATGTGATTTTAAAAAACATCTCTCCTTCTGTCCTCATAATTTCCTGGCTATCACCTTAGATTTGGCTGCTTTATTTTATATCTGGATTTCTGAAATAGTCTTCTAGCTCGTTTATCTACTAAAGCCTCTCTCCCTTTAATTACCCTGAACACAGTTAACACAATAACCAACTTAACCTCTTAATACCCATTTCAAGACACACACTCTCCCACTTCTGTTTTTAAAAGAACCTTCAATGATTCCCTTTTAGTCACAGAATACTTTTAACCTCATTAGTCTGTAATTCAAGATTTTGTTTTCAACCACTTCTCCAAACTTTTCTTTGCCTATTTCCTTATATTTCCTCATTCTTTCTGCAAAATTAGTATACCCGGTGTCTCAAAATCCATAGCAGAAGCCTTTTTTTCCTGCTATTGTCCAAATATAAAAGACCCCCTATAGTGCAGCTCTTCTCTCTTATCTGTCTAAATTCTACGTAAACGCTAATGTCCACCTCAACTCTCATCTTCTTAAAAGCCTTCCTTGAACACTTCAGTGCCTAGAGGTTCTCTTTTTTTAAAAAATCCTTTTGGTGCATATATTTGCACTGAATTTATATAGCCTCTTTTTTTTTGCAATTCCTTAAAATTTTTAAATTTGGATATGTTTTATCCCAAGAGTGTAGACTATGCTATTTCAATTGGCAAACACTAATACATTTTCATTATCTCTTTCTAAGTTAAAACAAGGGCACATTAACCATTATATTTATTGATGAGGTAGAAAAGTAAGAACATCTTATGTAATTTGATTAAAATCAATCATCAAGTCAATGGTATATAATCTAAGATGTCTGGATCTCAGGTTATAGTTAAGTGTCACAGCTATTGCTACATTCCCTAAATTAAAACAAACAAACAAAAAAGGTACCTCAAAACATTAGGTAAAAGTCACTCCATTTACTTCTGTCCTCAGTTATTGAAGAAATATAATTTAAAACTCTCAGATTTATCTTAGTAGTTAAAATTTCCATTCAAGATACTGGTTAGAAAGAGAAAGAATTGACAGCAAATATTCTTGGAACAAAATGGTATTATATAAAATGTTATCTATTTGTTTACAACTTGATAAAGAAGAGAAATCGAATCTCATCATTTCATCTCAAAGTATCTAATTCAACACTTTCCTCCAGATGAAACAATGATTTTTGGTCATGAGTTTAGTTTTCTGCCCCCTTTTTGGTAATCTTTTCTTGGAATGACAGATAGCTAGCTCCACCCAGGAAACAGATGAGATTCCAGTTAA
>NW_012102699.1:2660763-2662304 GCF_000951045.1 Mandrillus leucophaeus
GTCATTCATCTCTGCTTTGAATTTGGGCAATTCTCAAATTCAATTCAACAAACATTCGTGCATTAATTGCGCATTTATTATGTCCTGTGCACTCTGCTAGTACAGAATATATAAGTCAAAGAGCTTGTTCTCAGGTAGTTTAGTGTCCAGGCAGAAAGGTGTATACATAGCAAATATTACACTAGTCACCTCTAAATCGTAGTCTCACTGGCTTAACAAATAAAGGGAAACTAGAAAAGGGAGAATTTACTCTATTGGAGAGATCAAAAAAGGGTTCAGAAATAAGGTGACAAGTTGGTTCAGCCAAGTCAATCGAAGAATAAACGAGGCCCAATACATAGAGATATTATAAATTAAGGGACATTTTAGAATTTAAAATGAGAAATTAGAGGTATTTAGAATGCTCTTGCCACCCTTTCTGGTGGTGTCACTGCACTTTATACCTGTCTCTACTCTGGCAGTTGTCTTCTAAGAGATTTCACGCCAGGTGTGTCACTGGGGACAGATGCTGCTATCCCTTATAGCAGGATCACAGCCATATCACCTGCGAAATTCTCACCACCAAGGCGAGCACTCAGCACACGGTAGACAGAGTTTCTTAAGTAATGAATGGACTGAAGAGCTTAATAGCACTTTGTAAAGTAAATCAAACTTTCTAATGTGTCTCTTTTTGCAAGTTGAGTCTTTCGGATTTTGAGCCCCCAGAGGGTCAGTATCTGCCGCGGAGTCCATTTCCAGTGGCCTCCCCATGGTGTCATGTTTAGCTGGGTCAACTAAATGGAGGATGAGGCCAATACAGACCCCTAGTGACCATGGTTTTCTTGTCACTGTTCCCACCTCCATGCTAAGATCCTCATTGATCCTGAAGGAGTTCACACACATGCATACATTCCTCTCAAGGTGTCTTGAAGCTATGGAAGGAACATCTTCTTTTCTCTACATGTATCTTGCTGGGTAGACTTGCCCCACTGTCATCACTGAGTAGAGCCAAGAGAGACCAAACCTCAGGTTTTAGATTATACACAACCCCTCTCCAAGATGCACAAAGATGCTAATATGGGCACACAACACACAATGGCAAAGATGCCAGAGAAGACCACAGAAATTAGCTGCGGTGTGAAATTTAATGGGAAAATACATCTGAAATGGGCAAACAGTGAAATCAATATAGTCAAAACATTCGTTATTGCTCTGGGCAAACTCACCTTCTGTCACTTCACATGAGACAGACACTAGAATTTGCTTATAGTTTTTTACTTCAGTACTCTTATTTATGCCTAGGTTTATTTTTTGCTTCCCAGGTAATTAGCATTTTACCCTTAAATATCTGACTCTAAATTTTACCTTCTTCTTGTTTATTAACTCTTTATGAGATTTTATTATCCAGTAATATAAGCATCATATTACAGTGGAAGATAATGGGGGAATGATATTTAAGCTTCCAGAAACTGTATTTTCTAGTTACAGATATTATAGAAAATGTATATTTTCCATTTAAGGCAAAGAGTGGTGATGATAGCTACAATATAAATTATATAATT
>NW_012102699.1:2663374-2668356 GCF_000951045.1 Mandrillus leucophaeus
CCTCCCAAAGTGCTGGGATTATAGGCATGAGCCACCATGCCTGGCCCAACAGAGTCATTTTTATAAAGGAAAACCCCCATTCCTCTACCCACAAACTTTTGTGTTTTACATACCAAGTGAGTTAGAGGAATTAGGCATTTCTTTGCTTGAGTTTATTCACTGTTAATCTTCCAAATGTGTCACCTTGAGAAGCTAAGGAGAGGCTGAGTCTCAGGCACCTGAAATGCGGTTGCTGGTCAGTAAGCCCCACCAATTTATTGACAACCAGAGGAAAAGGTGCCATGGTCTCCTTTTCTAAACTTGAGTTTCATAAAGACAAGAAACCCATTCATTGCTTCAAAAGCAAGTATTTCCTCACAGTGATCCTGTTTGTATTGAAGAGAGCCTACTTAAGACATTGATGGTGACACTGATGCTGACAGCAATGACAAGAATGCCTGCTGGGGCAATGACAAGATGGAGATGTGTGGAAAAGGACTCAGCTATTTCAACTCTTTAGGTGACAAAGGAAGAGGACATACCCAAGCTGCATCCCAGACATCCTTCTTCACAAGGGACACATTCTTCATAGTCTGGGTCTTGGACTTCACCTACACAGAAAGAGAAGTGAAAAACACAACTCATTTCCATTGAGTGGAGACACATGAATTGCTATAAAAATATGTTCTTGTGTAGCTTCTTTTAAAGTAAATCATAGAGCAATTATGAAGCCCAAAACCATCCTTGAGGATATATGTGGTTTCTACTTTTTAATCTCCTTCTATTAATTGAATAGATTAAATCAGCTTGATTGGGTACAAAGAGAACCAGGTTGGACCATATGCCATGCAGCTAGTTTTGAAGTCAAGCTTGGTGATTTTATTTATTAAAGAAACCAGTTTTGCTTCTGGGA
Organism: Mandrillus leucophaeus; assembly: GCF_000951045.1. Classification (NCBI taxonomy): domain Eukaryota; kingdom Metazoa; phylum Chordata; class Mammalia; order Primates; family Cercopithecidae; genus Mandrillus; species Mandrillus leucophaeus. The sequence goes on from NW_012102699.1 coordinate 2,664,267, forward strand.
AAATGGAATTGGGTATGTAAATGAACAGGTTCCCTTCCTCTTTTTATCTGTCCTACTAAACACTTTTTAAAAAGTTTAAAATCTTTTACTACACTCATAAACATTAAGGAGAGACAGAATTGAGTGTCTTAATTATTCTAAAAATGTCTTGGAGCTCTCTTCAGCACCAGACCAGGCATAATTCTCATACAGAGCAGAGCAATAACAGTCCGTGGCATTCTTACATAGAAGAGAACCGAAACTATAAGTGTTGTTTTTTAATTTCCTTCTTCCCATAAAAGATAAGAAATTGGGCAATAACAATAACACATACGATTCACAGACCATTTTGATATTTTCAAGTAGTTTTAGGCTGATCCTCACTGGCTTCTCAAAGCCACTCTGTCTTGATGCTCTGCTCTTCCTTTGACAGATGAAGACAACAAGGCATGGGCAAGTTAGGTGAGTTTTGCCCAGGGTCTCGTGTCTAGTAATTGGGAAGGAGAAAACTATTGACCCAGACTTTTGGATTCTAACCTTATTTTCTCTCCCCTATATCCTGTCCACAATCCCCCCACCTGCCAAGATCATTTTCTTTTCTTTTTTCTTTGTTTTTGAGATGGAGTCTTGCTCTGTCTCCCAGGTTGGAGTGCAGTGGCACCATCTCGGATCACTGCAAGCTCTGCCTTCTGGGTTCAAGCCATTCTCCTGCCTCAACCTCCTGTGAAGCTGGGATTATAGGCATGCAACACCACGCCCGGCTAATTTTTGTATGTTTAGTAGAGACAGAGTTTCACCATGTTCCCCAGGCTGGTCTCGAACTCCTGGCCTCAAGTGATCCACCTGCCTTGGCCTCCCAAAGTGCTGGGATTAAAGCACGAGCCACTGCACCTGGCCAATTTTCTATACACTTAGGTGCATTCCTACGATCTTGGATTATGTCTGGGGAAACCCAGAGAAAGGGTGTGTGAATAGAGAGAGAGAAAGTAACTTCTCTCCCCACTTGGGTATGGAGTCACCCAAAATCATCCCAAGTGCCGACACGCAAGCCAGGAAGGCAATTCAAGTCTCCAGGACATCCAGGGTGCAGACCCTCCTCCCGTGTTCTGGTGCTGGGCAAGGGCCCAGGAGCAGGCTTACCTTGTCCACACTCCAACTTCTGGCACGTGTGGTTGGTGGGCGCTATGAAGTAGCCCCTTGTGCATCTTGTGCAGATGTGCATGTTGTGGCAAAGCTCACAGTTGTCTGGGCAGGGCAGGCAGGTATTCCCTTCAGTGGCATAGTGGCCCTCTGGGCAGCTCTCTCGACACTCTCCCTGGTATAGGAAGTACTCTCGGCCATAGTTGTCTGATCAGTTACAGGGGCAACGAGAAGAGGGATAATGTACCGAGTTAGCCATGAAGCTATTATAATGTAAGATATTATATTTAAAAAAGATGCAACTGAGTGCTTTCGTTCCTAGGGACTGAGGGGTATAAAGATGGATTTAATGAAAAGTGCAATAACTATATCCTTGTAGTTGAAAAGTTTTCCTTGCAGGGAATTATTTTCCAATATTTTATATATTTCACTGAATAGCGACTACTATCTGGGATATCATTGCAAAACCATGCTCTGTGAATAACTACAATTCAAAATGTGTTTAACTTTCCCAAGGGCTCCTTTGGTATCTGTGAAATCTCTCAGACTTCGGGGGGGGGCTATAGAGATCCCATGAGAATAAACACATGCTTAATGATCGACACGTTTTATGAAAGTGCAATCTTTTAAAATGATTTTGAATTGGTATCGATCACATGCTTGCATTAACCATCTAAGGTCTGAATTTCCGCAGAGCTGCCAATGCCCATAATGATGGGCTTATTGAAGCACTAGACCAAGCACACTTCTTTGACTCTTTTACGTGCATTCCTGAAGGTTCCTGACTTCTGTCAACATTGGATTCTATAAGGAAAGAACTGGCAGTGCCCACAGCATAAAAGACCATGGGAATTTATTCCTGGTGGGAATGGAAAAGTCTAACTAGTTACAAAGCATCACAATTAGTTACAAAGGATTCTAATCAGTTACAAGTACAAAAACAACAATTAGGTGAATACTGACGCATCTAGAGGTTTCCTACTCCCACCCTCTTGGAGTTTTTGTGCTGAGTGTGCTCGGGGTATCTATCTTCTCTGAATCAGATTTCCCATATGTCCCTGCCTCTGAAGAGCAGCCGATCTGTGTTACTCAGAATAACCAGGGTCTAGGGTTCATTCATCATGTGATCTACCACATGGATATCCAAAATCATTGACCTTCAAGATGCAAGGCTGCTGAATTTGTGGATAAAGATAACACTAAACCCATGTTGCAAGTGTGGAAACTGAAAGTCAGTCTAATGTTAAATTGACTCACATGAAATTGCCAACATTTGACTATTTTTTACCTGTGAGCATGGCACTTTCACATCATTTATCATAATATTTCTTATTTATGCAAAGCCATAGTTGAAATGCGTTTTTTTTTTTTTTTTTGAGACAGGGTCTCACTCTGTTGCCCAGGCTGGAGTGCAGTGGCATGATCTCAGCTTACTGCAACCTCTTCCTCCTGGGCCCAAGTGATCCTCCCACCTCAGTCTTTCAAGTAGCTAGAACTACAGGTGCATGCCACCATGCCCAACTATTTTTTTTTTTTTTGTATGTTTTGTAGAGAGAGGGTTTCATCATGTTGCCCAGGCAGGTCTTGAACTCTTGCACTCAAGTGATCTACCTGGCTTGGCCTCCCAAAGTTCTAGATGTGAGCCACCATGCCTGGCCTGAAATGCAATTTTTAAAACATGCTTTTGGATTATGGGCTCTCAGGCTACCTTTTTTGCTGATTATGATTTTATACCTGAAGGCTACCAGTTCCCATAGGACCAAGAAAATAAAAACGGCTTCCACAGAGGTGGTGGAGGAAAATATTCTGCTGTTTCTAAATTAGACATAGAAGAGATTATCCTCTAAGGAAAGAAGAGGGTTTGGAAGGACTAATGTGCATTTGGTGATTCTATAGCTATTGATCAACATTGTGGAGCACAAAACTCTGATCTGGTGGAACCTGAAATCTCTAGAGACCACAAGAAGGTCATCCTTCCAAGTTATGTTCTCAGTCACTTTATGAAACCATAGCCAATGCCATTTCCATCCACCATGACTCATTCAGAAAAAAAATCTTTTTTTCAGAGCTCCCCAATTTCTCTGGGGTAGGTAGGAAGATTTGAGGGAAAGCAGTGAGGAAATCTACCTCTTTTGCATCCCCTACGCCTTCACATGACATCAACTCAGGACCCAGATGCTTAGGGGGACTCTAAGGCTCTAAATATGTATTTGTGGAATGACTGAATGGAGTTAATTCATATTTGGCAATATTCAATTTTTCCCCCATATCCAACTGGATCATCAATCTTGAAAATTAGCAACAATGGGCCCAGATTTAGAAGGAAGTGTTCTTCAATCCCGTTTTTATTGTTTAGACATGGCTTTATTGAGGGGCCTCTTCAGGTGTTATAATTTGGGTTTAAAGAACAGAGATTTGAGGGGGTCTGAGTGTTTAAAATACATAGACCTGCAAAGGGAGGTCACTTAGATGCCTTGGTCATGACCAGCTTTTCCCACAGGTTTGGTCCAGGACTATGTCAAGATTTGGTCAGATTTTGAGTAGCCCTGATCAATTAGTTATGGATGATAATTTAAATACCATGCATAAATTTTTGACTACTCGCCCAGGGTCTTCAACTTCAAATTATTACAGTAGTATGTAGACGAAGCTATTTCCAGTGGTAGAAGGGCTGACACTTTTGTTAGGCACCAAAAATTTTCCTGGGACAAGAGTTCAAATGGGATAATAGGGGACAAGAGTTTGGACTGGCTTTTGTTTATTCTGGAGAGTGATTCACTTTTACCAGAGCATTTCTTGACAGCTGATTCTGTTAGGTGAGAAGGTGGACCAGCATGAAGATATTGGATGTCCGTAGGAGAAAAGGAAGGGTGAGGGTTGAAGGCATGAGGTGAAAAGGACTGCTGGAAAGGATAAAAGAAAGGTGCAGGGATTCTGAAAATAAACTTGATGAAGTTGACTACCACATTTT
>NW_012102699.1:2669461-2675911 GCF_000951045.1 Mandrillus leucophaeus
ATCAAATGTGTTGAGGCTCGTGAAGGGGGAAGTGCAGCATTCCCAGGTTGCTCCTGTGAAGGCCTAATCCAGGCAAGGAGGTTAGGGCAGCCCTCACTGAGGAAACGATGTTGAAACTAAGATGGAATAGGAAGACATCAGCCAGACAACAAGCAGAAACATCTCAAATGAAGTCTTAGGAGCAAGAGAAACTCAAATGCCCAAAAGAGTAAGCAACTACAAACAATAACAGTAATGATAATAAAAATAATAATAGTTAAATATATTTGCTCTATGATTTACTATTAACTATATTTGCTCTATGATTTACTTTAAAAGTGCTCACCATGTGGGGCTAGCCCTATTCTAAATGCTTTATTGTTTTATCTCATTTCATGTCATTTAATTTTCATAAAAACTCTTAAAGAAGTAAGCATTATCATCATCTTGTAGATGAGGAAGGAAACAGAATAAGGCAGTCTAGAGGTAAAATATGACAGATGTTTGTCTTATTTTGACGCATGAAACACAAAGCAATAATTTTAATTTATACACAGAAATGCATTATCTCCTGATCTTCTGCAAATGCCTGGTACTCCTAATGTGTTCTTCATTTTTCTTGGTTTACTGCAAGGAAGACTAAAGATCAATAATTCTTTTCCACCAGAAAAATGATCTAAGGATGATGATGCTGGTAACTGACAGCCTCAGGATCAGTGAGACAACTGGGAATGGTGGGGAATGGGGAGAGACGGAGAACAGCCTCTTTTGGACTCCAGGTAATGATTTGGGAAATGCAGGTCCGGTGGTGGATCTTTTGAATTTTCAATAGACATTAAACCCTCAAGTTTTTATCTGCAATGTCCCAGTTTTTAAATTTGGCTCAAATTTAAAAAGTAGTATATAGAAAAAAAAAATACGAATCTGGCCCACATGAGGTCAGCAGGGGACAGGCATATGAGTTGAGGCTGGAAAGGAGTCAAGGGTCAGAACGCAGAGAACCCTTGAGAGCATGAAATAGAATCCAATGGCAGCAGGAAACTTTTAGTTCAGGTAAATCTGGGACTCAAAGGTCACATTTGTAATCATTTGAAATGATGACCTTGCTCTGCTGAGCTCTGGCAACTTCTAAGTGGCATACCTCAGCTCCAAGAAGACTCACACACAGCCCCTAATACAATACTTTCCTTAAAGACAGAACGTGTCTGTCTTAATTCCCTAGTTTTTCACTTGTACTTCCACAAATCTTAGCTTCACTGTCTTATCTCATGTCTGACCTCATGCTTGTCTGTCCTTCTCTGGAAAGGCATCTCTTAGCTGCTTTCTTATCTTTTCAAGGGCACCAAGTCTACACCCAAATAAGGTGAACAAGCTTTTTGTGTCCTGACAACAAGCAGAAAGTTCAAGGTTGTCCAGGCGCTCCAGTGAACAGCTGTCTGATCTTAACCCTCAACCCCAGACACAAGGCTTTTGGGTCAAACCAAATGACGGCCATCAGGAGAGGAACAGGTTTGGGGTCAGGAAGACGGAGGAGCAGCTGTCCTCTCACCTGCTTCACAGGAGGTGCAGTGGGTAGGGCCGCTTCCTTGGCATCTCTGGCAGGTGTGGTGGCAGGGATGGCATTGGTTCTCAAATTCAAATTTCCGTGAGGGACAGTTGGAAACACAGCGGCCATCATCAAGAATCCTAGAGGAAAAGCAGACTTTTAGAATTCACCAGGGTGGCTTTCCAGAGTGGCCCTAAGTATCGGAACATGTGGTTTTCATGTTTGCTGTACAGATTTGACTTCATTGTTTCAGAAACAAGGGGGATGACTGGGAGTGATCATCTTAGAACATGTAAAATATTAGTCATGTACCCATCCTTGGCCCAAGATTTGGACCTAACAGCCAGCATGCCAGAAACTGGCTGGGAAAACAATCCCGAATCTGGTTCCAAACAAGCTAACTGGTGCCCACAGGGATTAAATCCATATTATAGGCCCCAACCAAACCCAGCCAACAGTCAGATGGAGGTTTCTAAACTTTCCATACACTCAGTGGGCCTCTGAGAGAGGCCTTGGAGAAAATGTTCTTCCTTTATCTATCAGCATGCTTATGCTTTGCAAGGGAAATGTCAGCTCCAAGGGCTCTTGATGAATAGAACAAAACACTGCTTTGTAGCTCGGGTGCTACTTAGAAGCCCGGCCTGAGTATGTGGCAAGTAATCAATGAAGTCTGATTTTGAGTGTCTTGTTTTGCAAGCATTTCCTGAGATATGGAGTACTGGAGTCTCTATTTTCTGACCATGAACACTTTCTGTGAACACCTACAAAGGGCATTACTGATGAGTTAGTATATGGGCTTCTAAAACTTTGGTTTTATACATATACAATATATATCCTAATGTCATTGTTAATATTTTTATAATTTTGCTTCATTATTCTTTGCAAACTAATCATAAGAGCAAATGTGATTAAGTAAATTGTATCCAAGTGTTCTGTTCAGAAAAATACAAAATGTTTATCAAATGCAAGAGTCAGATAGGTAATATGAATAGATGAAATGAGCTGGGGGCTGCACACCCGGAGTTCCTAATTTAGTGGGTCTTAAAGGGAGGCAGCTGAGAATTTGCATTTCTGACATTCCAGATGGTGCCAGTGCTGCTGGTCTGGTGAGCAGTCTTCGAGATCCGCTGCTCAATGACAGTCTGGATTACTGTGGAATTCACTAAATGATTCCTGTGTAATACAGGTGACATCAAATTGGCATCTCTTACACTCCCTTAGAATAACAGTTATTGGGCCGGGCGCGGTGGCTCAAGCCTGTAATCCCAGCACTTTGGGAGGCCGAGACGGGCGGATCACGAGGTCGGGAGATCGAGACCATCCTGGCTAACACGGTGAAACCCCATCTCTACTAAAAAATACAAAAAACTAGCTGGACGAGGTGGCGGCTGAGGCAGGAGAATGGCGTAAACCCGGGAGGCGGAGCTTGCAGTGAGCTGAGATCCGGCCACTGCACTCCAGCCTGGGCGACAGAGCGAGACTCCGTCTCGGAAAAAAAAAAAAAAAAGAATAACAGTTATTATATCAATTGTGAGTTCACTGAGTACACAGCATACACATGCTCCTGTGAGCATAATGCTGCCATCCAGGCCTGGGACATCTGAGTGGGCCTGCGAAGACAGGGAAAGTTGTCTTTTTCTCTCTACTACTCCTCTCCACTTAAGCTGCACACCACATGAAAGGTCAGCTGTAGGCCTCAAGCAACTTGTTCCTGTATTGGCACTGGCTTGTTTAAAGTTCACTGTTTGCAGAGCTAGAACCAACCCTGAACTGAGGGGTGGGTCATTTCAATCCCAGGTTTAGAGGAAAGTTGGGTGGGGCAAGGCATCCTGAATAGTATGTCACTGCAGTCTTCTATCTCATTCGTTCCCACACACTGAAAGTCTGTGTCATTTGCATCTGTTTGGAGGCAGAATGGGATTCAAGGCAACAACCTGAGACATAAGTCCACCTCTGTCTTGGATTCCCAGGCCCTCATGTTCTGTTAACCATCCCCAGCACCACTGAATGAACAATCCTTCTGGCTCTCTGCAAAGCGTGAGTCCCAGTCCTAAACAGACACTCACACGCATCTGGCTGTCCATGTCAAAACAGATCCCCTGCACCATGGCGTAGAATGAGGTGCCTGTGCTCCCAGCCCAGATTTTTAGTGGATGGCGCTAATGCCAAAGGGGGAATATCCCAGCCCCAGCCTGGCACCAGTTACTGAGCTAGAAGACTTTTCAAGGAATAGTCTGGATGTGGCTAATTTAATATGAACAAACAAAGAAAACTGTAATCTTTGTGTAAGAAAAACTGTGGAAGAGCTTTCTGAGGATTTTAAGCTAGAAAGCTATTCGATATTCTGCTGAAAAGGAGAATGGGGCAGGTTTATTCTGGGGGTTTATTTTCTTGCTAAAATCAATTGAGAAAGGGATATGAAGTACATCATCATTTTATCTCTTATAGCAGTGGTCCCCAGCCTTTTTGGCAGTAGAGACTGTGATTTGGTTTGGCTGTGTCCCCACCCAAAATCTCATCTTGAATTGTAGTTCTCATAATCCCAAGTCATGGGAGGGACCCAGTGGGATGTAACTGAATCATGGGGGTGGTTATCCTCATGCTGTTCTCGTGATAGTGAGTGAGTTCTCACGAGATCTCATGGTTTTATAAGGGGATTTTCCCCCTTTGCGAGCACTTCTCCTTCCTGCCACCCTGTGAAGAAGGAGCCTTTCTTCCCCTTCACCTTCTGTCATGATTGTAAGATTTCTGAGACCTTCCCAGTCATGCAGAACTATGAGCCAATTAAACCTCTTTTCTTTATAAATTACCCAGTCTCAGGTATTTCTTCATAGCAGCATGAGAACAATCTAGTACAGACCAGTTTCATGGAAGGCAATTTTTCTACAAATGGGGATGTAGAGGATGGTTTTGGGATGATTCAAGTGCATTATATTTATTGTGCCCTTCATTTCTATTATTATTACATTGTGATATATAATGAAATAATTATTCAACTCACCATAATGTAGAATCAGTGGGAGCCCTGAGCTTGTTTTCCTGCAACTAGATGGTCTCATCTAGGGAATGATGGGAGGCAGTGACAGATCATCAGGCATTAGATTCTCATAATGAGTGAACAATATGGTTCACACTCCTGTGAGAATCTAATGCTGCTGCTGATGTGACAGGAGGTTGAGCTCAGGCGGTAATGTGAGCAATGGGGAGTGGCTATAAATACAGACAAGGTTTCACTTGCTCACCTGCTGCTCACCTGCTGCTGTGCAGCCCAGCTCCTAATAGGCCATGAACCAATACCAGTTCATGGCCTGGAGTTTGGGGACCCATGTTTCATAAGATGAGATGACAGATTGGCTTGGGGGGAAATCATTTGTTTTGGGAGAAGTGATCTCTGATTAATGGGAACCACTAAAAACCACTCAGAAATAGGAGAAGAAGCAGAAATAGAACCCTTCCATGTTTACATAGGGAAGGGGCTGTCTTTTTGACTTGATTTTAGGCACATATCTATCACATAATCATGCTTGAAACCATTCCCTCCATGTCCACCCTAACAAAAGCATAGGCGACATCTCCAGTTTTTGTAAGAGGATGATTATTTCTAAAGATAGAAAGATAGGGAAGACAGTTATGCTTAAGTGAAGGCACTGAATTATGCCACCACGACCCACCCCACATTCTCCAAACTCCCCCCAAAATATTGCTAAGAAACTTGAAGAAAAATCCCATTCCAAATGGCCACAGTTTTCAACAGACACTAACAAATTTTCCGTAGTAGAAGAGAATAGATATTTTGCTCTATAAAAGTAGAAAATGGGGCTGATGAAAATTTTCCTTAAAGCCAACTCAGGGCATCTCTGGGACCACCAGGCATCCAATTCATGGATTCCTGAGATGCCCAGGCAAGCTCATCTCTGCAGGGGAAGAGCTTCTCTCCCCAGCTCATGCCAGCTCTTGACCTTTTCATAGGAAGTGAACCATTCCAGACCCAACAGGCCTGAAAGAAAGGGAGAATACAGTGGAACCAAGTGCTCAACAGCTGGGCAGAGATGATCTTAACATTGGCGCTGAGTATTCCAGAAGGCCCCAGGATGTGTGTGTGACATGAACTGTAATGAAAGAGATGGCATGTCAGGGTTAGCTTGTCCTCTTTGCTGATTGTTGACTTGGCCTAATTAAAGTCATTACAATGGCACTTAGTGTAATTTCTTGGTGCTTTAATATTCTAAAAGAATGAAATCTAGTAAGAAGATTTTTTTTGGTCTGAATTCATAGAAATAGATCAAATAAAATGTTTGAGCACGGGTCAGAGCGGAGATAACTTTGAAATGTTTTTAATTAGTTCACTGACTCTGTAACTCCTTCAGGGCTGGGTAGGGAAATTAGTTTGGGCAGTGAGGACCCCAGCATCACAGAGCTTTGCATGTTAAATACAGTGGCAAAGAGGGCGCTTGGTTTCTCCAGGTTTTTAATTGTCTTTAAGGAGCTAAACCCAGTGGTTTATAAAATTGTAAAGGAAGGGTGGTGGCTGCCTTATTAAACAAATGTTCAAATATTCTCCGGGTTCAAAAGACATGCACACATGCGTTGGAATTTGATTCTTGGTATGGTGGGGAATTGGAGAAAAAAACAGAACCTCATTTTGAGAATGCTATCTGTATCTTAGAGTAAGTCCTGAGGCTTCTTTAAGGCAAATTCAATATTTAGAGGCATAGTTATTTTAAAGAGACACTTGGAAAAATATGCTCATGGTTAGCATTAAAAATTCTTGAAACTGTTCCTTTGTGTCTTCTTCAGTCCTTTCTCCTTCCTTCTTTCCTCTTTTCCTTCTCTTATTCATTCTTTCCTTTCTTCCTTCATCTTTCGGAGGGAGCTATTTGGAGAGCCAAACCTATGATATTGATTACATACTTCATCAAGCTCAA
>NW_012102699.1:2676840-2692957 GCF_000951045.1 Mandrillus leucophaeus
AACAGTTCACTTTTGAACTGACTCTAGAAATAAGTAGATACTTGACCAGCAGATGGAAATGATGATTGAGGAATGGGTGTGCAGAAAAGGATGAGATTTCAGGCATCAAAAGTGGCATCAAAGGCACCCTATTCATTGGTGAGGAAATCTGCTCCATGTCCAGGGAACTGGTCCTTGTGATGGGGACTGGGCGTCATGGGGAGAGGATACTACAGAGCTGGGCTGTGCCCAGACCAAGGAGAATATCTGTGGAGTGGGAAAGAGTTTGGTTCTTTCTCACTGCAGACCCATGGGGTGCCGCTAAGGTGGTGAGCACCTCCTCTCTCCACCCTGCAATCCATGAGCTCACACCACCGGGAGATCCTGAGAAGCCACTTACCTTGTCATGGGGCAGGTAGTGCAGTCTTCCTGGGTGGGTCCCCGGCACTTGGCACATGAGGCCTCACAGGTCTGGCAGTGGCCATGGTCATCAACGTATTCTCCTGGGGAACAAAATCTAGTTGTTTACTTCATTTCTACATGGCAAGGCTGCCTGGGCTGTCAGTCTGAGAGCAGCCTGATCTCTGTGGCTGCCTGAAAGCAATGCAGACAACACAGAGAGGAGAGGCCTTGAATGGCTTCAGCTGCTAGTCCCAAATCCTGATCTTATCATAACAACGGTTCCTCTCCTGGGGGCCCCAGAAGTTGGAACCTCAAAAAGTTATGAGGCAATGACATATTTCTGAATCTAGTCAACATGTGTTACAGATTTTATAAGTAGGGAAGGCCAAGCGGGGCTTCCCACCAGACCCCTTTACTGAACTCCTACTGACTTTCCCATTAAAAGCTGAGGTCTCCTGGTCCACAGAGGGCCCTATAGTTTTGGTTCAAGTCAAGCAATGAGCAGGACTCACCCAGATCTTGTCTTACCACCCCATGGGGTAGAGGTGCGGGAATCGTGGTTACTGGTCAAGAATGGGTGCTGAGTCTTGGCTGACATTGGGCAATTGTAAGCTACATCTCACTCGGAAAGAGTAATAGTGAAGAAATAGCCAGGGAATTCTTCCTTTAATTGGAAACTTTATCTTTCCCAAGGGAAAACACATATGGGGCCCTGCAACAGAAGCAAATCCAGCCTCACAAGTTTCTTGGAAACATTTTAAGAAATTACTCCCACAGTAAAGGTGGCAAAGGGGGGGCCAGTCTCATGGAAAGTAAATCTCATGGATTTAAAGATGGGCCTCTACTCACTGAATCCAACCCTCATTGCACTCATCCTAACCTGCTATTGTCTTAAAAAAAAAATTGACAGGCTTCTTTGGTCAGATCCACAAAGCCACTTTTTCTGGTTTAGAAACTGGTCATGCCCAGAAAATATGGTTTCAGATTTTGGCAGAGTCACAACCTCCACTGGACCTCAACCCCCTCCAACTCTGACAGCCCCCATAAGCCATGTCTGAACACTGTCAATCTGAGATCCAGCTGGTGGGGTGAGATAGCAGGACCCGCCCAGGGTTTAATCAGGTTGTCTCACTGAAACGCCAAGACTCATTGCCTGATTTAGCACAGTTGCATTGAAAAGAGTCCTGGAAACCCAGACTTGACTGGTGAGGAAATGAGGGAAATTCATCCTTCCTTCTCCCCTCCCCCCGCCCCATCGCTTCATTGGACTGGTACAGCTAGCATGTAAGTAAATCTTATATATGTAAATTTTACACTTGCTAGCACTAAACCCCAAAGATGAATGTGAGGAGACAACTAGAGTTTGCCTTTATGTAGCAGAAAAAGCCTTTCATGTAGAGTTATTCTATTCGTTTTGTTACATGAAGGGAAAAGTGCATGTTCAAAGTGATGCAAACATGTAATCACAGCACAACCTGCACACCCCGGGCTCTGTTCCTCTATATCTCCTCATTGTTACCAAGGTACAATTTGGACTGGGAAACTTATATACAATTTTTAGAATGCAAATGGGACTGGGACTGTAATTCTTACTTCAGGACTGAGTAGGAAACCTCCCAGGAGACCTAGGCCCAAAACAGTGCATAACTAGCAGGGGCAAAGAATACAGGTATGCAGGTTGTTCACTGCACAAGGTGCCTACCCACCCAAATGGTCCCGTGGAGGCTGACATCCAGCCCGTTTGCTTCACCATGCCAGGCACTCTGGTGTAGGCTGCCTCTGCCTCTGTAGAGGGACACCTTTCATTAACTCACACAAAGGCGTTGACTGGACTGGTTACATTCTTGGTAACCAGTAGTCCCAAGACAGCAAAAAGCTGTGACCTCCATCTAGCAGGAGTGGTGATTTCAAGCTGAGACTGTGTCACTTACTACAGGCATCATCATAGTTATGCAGCCTTCTTTATATTTATCCAGGCTTCTCCACTTCACCTCTTATTTATGGCTTCCACTATTGTTGTAGGAGGCACAATCAATTGAGCAGGGTGATTATCAGTCCAGGTACCAGCAAAATTAAGAGCAGAGGACCCAGGGCAGGCTTGGTGGGAAGAAGTAGACCTTGCCTCCAGGGGCCAGTGCAAACACTTTGTGTTTACAGTTAGATGATATCTATGTATCTTTCAAAAAAATATGCTGAGTGGAACAAGAATGGAGGAGGTTCATAGAAGCTTAAAACCCCACAAAAATTGTATTCTAGAGAAATACGGACTCTTAGAGAGCACAACTTATCTGTTCATTCATTTTATGGATATATTTTTTAACACTACATACATGCCAGCAACTAAGGGAGATGTAGAGAGGTACAAATTAAAAAGACCCTGCTCGTGGGTTCTCAAAGATTTTATGAGAATGATTTATAAAGAGAGAGTTATAACCCAATTACTAGCCAAGGGACTTCTACTTCCTCAGGCCAGATTAAAAACCAAAACAGAAGGTGTATACAGGACTCTGCTAGACCCAGAGGCAAAGACAATTACTTTGCCTTGACATCGGTGCCTATAGGAATGGACACAGTGGTTTGGTTCTTCCACCTCCTCATATTCATCTACCCTCATTTCCATGACGTATCAGATCCAATGCTAGGATAGGATTTTAAACTAAAACACCTTGCTCTGCTAAGTCAAATGCTACTTAGAAGGTTCTGAAAGTTATATCATGTCTGTGCTCAAAGTTTTTATCACGCAGATGAGGCATCGTTAGGTTAGTTGAGGGTTATTAAGATATAACAGTGAAAATTTTGAATTCTCTCCTGTATCTCTTGTTTGCCTTCTCATTGGCTTCCATAAACCAGTAGGTGGCTTTAATACCCTGGCTTTGCATGTCCTCAATCTACTCAACTAAAGTGGCCTCTGTTGGCACTCACAATGTGCTGCCTTAGATATAATGACCACAAAAGATTACCCCATCTCCAAGATTTTAAATACATCCTCCAAGCACAGGTTCTTATGTCCCACTATGAGTCTACATCATCCCAGGTGACTCCCTATCACTTCGTGATTATCCCTTCATTCATCTCTTCCAATCTCCACCTTGCCTCCCCCACTTGGGGTAGGCCAAGCCATCCCAAAGCCCAAGTTCCACCCATTCTTCTGCAAAAGGATACATCACTTCTTCCAATCTCCACCTTGCCTCCCCCACTTGGGGTAGGCCAAGCCACCCCAAAACCCAAGTTCCACCCATTCTTCTGCAAAAGGAGACATCACCTCCTCATTTGCAATAAGATGTCTGAGTTCCCTTGGCTTTTTTTTTTTTTTTTCTCAATGTCAAAAGTCATCTCTGTTTCCTTCTTGGCTTTTTACTTATCTTCTGCCTCCAAGAAAGGTCTGCCTCTCTTCCTGGCTATTGTCAATTCCCCATCTACTGTTATAATCTTCTTTCCTCAGGATATTTCTCCACCAGTTCCTCTGCCTTTAATCTCTTCCTCACAACTACCATCCTTGTCTGATCTACAAAAGTTTTCTGCTAACCTAAAACCTTCCCCAGCCCTTTCCCCACCCTGATAAGGTACTCGTAAAACTTGTTTTTTCCTCCTACGATTTGGAAACAAAATGGTGAAAACTTCATGACCTTGAAGCTTATGTAAGAGAGTCAACGTAAGACAGCTAAACTGTGCACGTCTCTCAAGTCTGCATGCCTCTTCACGTTAGAACAGCTGATGAGAATAGAGGAAGCTTCTCCCATGCTCATATTTATGTAGATGTTCAAGTAGTTACATAAACAACTGCCCCCAGCTCTTACAGGCACAAGTTTTCACTGCATGTTTGGAACTGAAGAAACCAGGTTCCAAGGACACAGAGAAGTTGCTTTTTTTTTTTTTTTTTGGTTGTTGGAGCAGCAAATTCTTGTCATCTGTCTTCATTGCACAATGAAGCTGAATGTTTATGACAGGCATGATATACAAAATTCTTACAAAAAGTCACTTTTAACAGAGCCTTCAGGGGCCAGTATTTTGTTTTCCACCTCATCCTACAAGCTCTTCTTTCTGGCATCTTCATCTGTTGTTATGATTTCCAGATCATTTTTCTCCTGTGATCAAAAATGTTCCATTCCCCCTTTAGTTCCTTTCTCATCCTATACTATAATGGTTCAAAGGACATTGAGGAAATGTAGTCACTAGGAGAGGAATGCTACCTTAAAAGTTGAAGACCCAGCTTAAAAATTAATACTTATAAATTTTAAAAAGTTACGAGTGGCTTACTGTGCTTATTCCATCTCTTGATAACACTGTAGAATACTGTCAATAAGTCCAGATTCTAAGGAAACGTTATAAAGTCTTCCAGAATAACTGAACGTGTATCACAACACCCACAGTTACAAAATATGATTGAAGTAATCATTTTTAAAGTTTACATGGCCAGAAGAGCCTCATTTCTCCTGAACAAATGCTATGCTTTCTTTTATACCTCATAATATTTCTTTATTGATTACAGCTAACTTAGAGAATTCTAGCAAATAAATATGTCCACTGAATAAACTAATCAACACATAAATCTGATAGTTTATGATGCGAGTTTAAAAACTTTTTAGCAAGATGATTAGTAAAAGAGGGTGGGAGGAATTTGATGAGAATTCAGCTGCTTGGTTTTTGATCTGGTTATTTCAGTGAGTAACCTTGGGGTGTGAAATTATCTGTAGACCTCCCTGTGAGGCCTATTTATGTGCCTTGTCACTCAGATGCCAGAAATCATAGAGTATGAGTGATTCTACAATCACAAGTGTTAATCAAATAATACTATCTCTTTGCAAGGATGCCAACATATAGTTTTCAACTTAAGATACCATTCTGTGAAGATAATTTTTATTTAAAACATCTATGTTTTTTTCACCAGCTACAATAAATATGCAGCAACACTTTCAGCTACTTAGGTACTAATGAAATGAGTTGGTTTTCAAAGCCTTGTTAAGCATGAAGTTTTATAGCAAGACTCAAACTATGAGGCCATCAACTGAGACTGCAGCATCTTTAAGTCAACACAATCATTTGACCTTAAAAAGGACGGAAATTCCGACAAACTCTATAACGTGGATGAACCTTGAAGACCCTATGCTAAGTGAAATAAGCCAGTCACAAAAGCACAAATATTGTATTATTTCACTTAGGTGAGGTATCTAGAGTAGTAAAAGTGATAGAGACAAAGTAGAATTGTAGTTTCCAGGGCCTAAGGGTAGGTGGAAAGAAGGGGTTATTTAATGGGTACAGAGTTTCAGTGGAAGAAGATGATGAAGGTCTGGAGATGGATGATGGTAATGGTTGCACAGCAATGTAAATGCACTTAATGCCACAGAACTACACACTAAAAATAGTTAAAATGGTAAATATATGTTATGAATATTCTACCACTTTTTTTTTTTTTTTTTAAGTCTACACAAAGAGGTTGTGGCTTAGCAGGCCAATACTTTATTTTAGTCAAAAAAAAAAAAAAATCAGTATTGCCTGTCTTTTGGGGATGGGCCCAAAGGGTATCAACCAATCCACCATCTTGGGAAGCAGTCTGTTGGAGTGAGGCTTGGGAGACCTCCTGTGATAATGGAAATAAATTGATATATGAATAAAACTCAGGATAAGGGAGACATCTGGCAGATGGAAAACTCTGTCTTCTTCCTTTCCTCAAGGATGCTCTAAAGACAGAATGAACATTAGGCAGCTAGAAGGAGGGTTCTATATCCCTACCCTGGAGGTGTCTGAAGGAAATCTCTTCTCTATCCCATTCTTGCAAGGACAACTTGCCCTTGTCCTTCCTGCATATTCTTTCTTTGACTGACAAGACTTATCCTTCCTGGTCCCATTGCTTTTTCATTCTCAGGCAGGCATTGGCATTGATCTGTGGGGTTTGTGCAGATGCTCTGAAATGCTACTCTGGCAACCTCATGGGTTGGCACTCCTGCAAAAAGGATGGATCGTAAATTGTGGCTCCAACACACACACAAATATTTAGTTTCCTTCAGCCTACACGTTGTTCAAAGGGCAGAATTAAGAGTTGATCTTTCTAGTTTCCACCGTCGTTTGGCCCTTGACCACAGTCAGGCAGTTAAAAAAGTGTATCCAAAGTGAAGTCTTGGCCAACACACCTGAATGTAGTGGCGATGTAGCAATCATACAAGCTCCTATTCATGGACGCCTACTGTATTACAAGTGCTGTTCTATGTAATACTTAATCCAGACAACAACCTCTTTTATAAACAAGAAACTGAGGCTCAGGGAGATTAAAAAATCTTGCATAAGTTCATTCAACTAGGTAAGTGGCAGAGTTGGGCTGTGACCCAGGTGTGTCTGAGACTGAGCCCATGCTCTTTCTACGATATTTGCTGGTATGGATTCATTTCCCCCTTTAGTGTTCCAAGTAGCTTTGCTATTTATAAAAAGGAAGAACCGAGTACATGCCTCATCTCAACCACTTGATGAGGTAAGGGCATCAGAAAGGAATTTACTGTGAAACAAACAAACTTTGAGCAGGCATGCTACACAAAGCAGATTTACTCAACGATTGATTATACCCTCCAAATTTGTTTTCTCTGTTAAAATGGCCACCATTCTTTAAAAGGCAATTCCATGTATCAAGTAAACTGAGATTTTACAAGCAGTTTGTTTTGCCCATTAGGCTGTAAGTTCCTAAGAGGAACTCAGAAATATTTTTTTGAATGAATTAACTTGGTTGAGGGTCTGGACAGGGATTTTCTGTGTTGTTTAATTCTGTTCAAAACAAATACACTGGCTCCCCAGCAATAGCTTACAACCACAAGTATGGTAACAGCTCTCTGTGGTGGTAGGGAAGACTGGGGGGATTTTGGTCAAAGGATACATTTCAGTTAGACAGGAGGGATAAGTTCAAGAGATTTATTGTGACTAGAGTTGATAACAATGTATTATGTACTTGAAAATCACTAAGAGTAGATTTTAAGTGTTCTCCTCATGCACAAAAAATAAGTATGTGAGGTAATGCATATATTAACTCAATTTAGCCATTCCATAATGTATACATATTTCAAAACATTTTGCTCTACACCATAAATGGACACAATTTTTATGTGTCATTTTTTAAGTTTCTAAACAGCTGGTTGCAAGACCAGACCCAAGGGGTGGGGTCTGGAGGTGGGGTGGAGGTAAAAGGGCTGAGTGTGATTTTTTTTTTTTTTTTTGAGACAGAGTCTTACTCGGTCACCCAGGCTGGAGTGCAGTGGCGTATTCTCAGCTCACTGCAACCTCTGTCTCTCATATTCAAACCATTCTCCTTGCTCAGCCTCCAGAGTAGCTGGGACTACAGGCACCTGCTACCACGCCCAGCTGATTTTTGTATTTTTAGTGGAGACAGGGTTTCACCATGTTGGCCAGGCTAGTCTTGAACTCCTGACCTCAGGTGATCTGCCCACCTCAGCCTCCCAAAGTGCTGGGATTACAGGCGTGAGTCACCACGCCCAGCCCTGAGAGTGATTATTGTCTGCAATTAAACAAAATAAATTTACAAAGCTTCTCATTGAACCTGTGGATGAGGAAAATCATGAAAGACGGTGGTGGTGGATGGGAATCCATTGACTGCTCGTGTGAGGTGTGAAACGCGTCTTGACAGTCTCTTTATTTAGTGGGCTGTCTTTTGCTATTCCTGTGAGCCTAGAATTTCTACAGGTTTGCTACTGCACTCAGCCTCTCTGTTCAGCAGAGTTATGATTTTATCGCCAACTGTCTCCTCTATTTGTGGCTGCAGAGGGCCCACCCTAGTGGGGAGAGCAGTACAACATCTGATGCATTCACAGGGAGGCGACATCTGAGTTTACATACATGTTGACAGAAATAAGTGAGCATAATTTGATAGAATAACTTATTTATCTTTCAGAAAGCAGCGCCGACAACCTGATGCAAGTCGCCCTTGGGAGATGCTTACTGAGAAAGTGAATGACTTGAAAGGACTGAGGGCTGGGAGAGCACTTCCCATGAGTGAGCACGACACTGCCAGGCCTTTAGGGATGTGCCTCTTCCTTTCTCTTTGGAGCGATGAAGATGGCAGGTGAAATTTTTAGGAGCGTGGCCCACAGAGCCTTCCTGACGTTCTGGACTACATAAAGGTGCTAGTGCACCAAGAGTTAAAGCCCCAAGTCCTTCCCACAGAGCTTAATACCATCCAAATGTTCCTCGTTACGGCTTTTAAGTCCTCAAACACGGACACATGGATGAGACTTGTTATCCTCTTTCATTTCTTTAGCAACCCAATGAACCTCCCTCATGGCTTTTATAACTTCTCTTAAACCCCTTGAAATACCGCTGCAGTGTGACTTTCTCTGCTCCATTGCCCCATGGGAAGGAACATCCTCAAATTACCCTTTCTCTTTCTCTGCATCAACACATAGAAAGTGCTGGCTCATCATTCCTCTCCCACACTCCTTTCCTCTTTCTTTATGCCCTGACTTCAAGTGCTCAAACATTTCAGCCAAATCTCTAATCAAGAGAAAAGAGAAGCCCCTGGAAAGAGGAGGAGCTGCATGCCAAGGCCTGGGGCTCCAGCTGCATAGTAGCTGGTCGCAGCTTTGTAACTGACAGTTTAGTCTCTCACCGGTCCTCATTAACACTGTCTGAGAGATCCGCAGGTTTGCCCAGTGACAGGTCTGTATGGGATGCGGCACCCAGGATGCCTCTGTCCCTTGGTGACTGAAGAAGCATTTGATTAGTCGGGCTGCCCAATGATTTATTGGGAGTGACCAGATTGTGCTTTCAAAAAGACTAAGTGTGGAAATAAAGAAGGGAATCAAGGTTTGCTCCGTGCCTACTGCAGGTCAGCATTGTAAGAAGAACTACGTTGGGTAAGGGCATACATTTTGGAGTCATCCCGTCCTGGGTTACATTTTGGGGTCACTTCCTTCTCCAGCTGTATGAAATTAATCAAATCACATATTTCCCGGACATTCCTCTTCTGTAAAATGTGGATAATACTCTCTCTCTCTCATAGGATGTGGTGGGGAATCAAATGAGAACACAGACCTACAGCACCAGAAGAATGGATGACAGAGGTTAGTTATGATTCTGTTTCTTTAATTGTGTTATCTCATTAAATCTCAGATAATAATGTAGGGTACATAGTGGTCTCAGCTCCATTTGATCAAACAAGGAATTTAAGTACCAGAATGTTAACCCTGTGTGAATATCATCTAAACCCTGGTCAGACTGGATCCCAAATTGTGCTTTTTCTCCTGCCCCCAAGGAATGTATTGGCTGCATATGTGGGTGGCAATGAGGCAGCTAAAATTAATGACCCTCCGGACCGAGCACAATGATCTCGCAAAGCAACTGGGCTGCGGATGCAACCTACACATGTTCTTTTTTTATTATTAGCATCCCCTGGAGACAGCCTCCCTATGCCAGAACAAAGCCAGCTTTTCCTGCACTGTGCTGTGGAAAATTCCAGAGCCATGGTTGTGCCCTTCTTAGGATGCTGAGGTCGAAGTCGGTCAGGAATAGGTGAATCTCCATCAGATGGGGCTTTTCCCCAGCAGAGCCTCATCAAGTCAGTTTCAGAACTTGGAATCCTTGGTCCCCTATGGACTGGTCACTGCACTTGGGCTGTACCTGCTTCTTCACTGAGTGGTGGGGGCTCCCCTACTTGGCAGGTATCAGGACAAATTGTACAGTCCTCTCCGCCTCATTGAGGTGGAGCGCATAAACAGGTGAGAATGGAAGTGAGGGCAGCGACGTGTGTATGGATGGGGGTGGGGAATGTGGTGTGGAGGGGCAGGAGGCTTCCAGATCCAGGTGTCAGAGGGCTCAGCTGTTTCCTTGCCTACCAGCGTCCTTCCCCATGGTTTGCATCCTATCAGAACTTTAGGCTGTCCAGAGTGTGGAATCCAGGACCAGAACCTCACTGGTTCCACAGTAGAGAGGATGGCTCTTTCTGCTCTTTGAGATTCCTCTCATTCCCGCTGTGTGCTCAGATGACGATGAGCTGTCTCCTGCCCACTTGGACGCATGCTTTCCCCCAAGAAGTGGGAGACTGGTGAAGTGCCTGTATCTGGAACCAGGTGTCCCAGATGTGAACCTCAGCCCTGTCTTGGCTAGCTCTGTAACCTTGGGCAAGTTCTATAACCTCTCTGAGCCTCAGTCAGCTCATCTGTAAAATGGTGATAATCACAGCTAAGAAAATGGCCAGATGGATTAAATTAGTTGCCCATGAAATGTGCTTTGAAACCTACTGGCACCCTAGTAAGCACTCAATAACATTCAGCTGTTGCTACTCCAGTGCGTAAAACTCGGTCCCTCAGATAAGCAACACCAGAGAGATCGTTAGAAACACTCAATGCTCAACTCACTTCTGTTGTGTGGTGGCTTTGAATCATGTACTTAATCTTTCTTCAGCTTCATAAAATGAGATCAGTTGCTCCAAACTTTGTTAGTTCCCTGTTTGTCTCCTGCCTAATATCAAGTAATATTATTCCTTCTCAGACTGTGGTTGATTTAGAAGTGCATAGTAATGGCTGGGCGTGGTGGTTCACGCCTGTAACCCCAGCACTTTGGGAGGCTGAGGCGGGTGGATCTCCTGAGGTCAGGAGTTTGAGACCAGCCTGGTCAACATGGTGAAACTCCATCTCTACTAAATACAAAAAATTAGCCAGGAGTGGTGGCGCATGCCTGTAGTCCCAGCTACTCAGGAGGCTGAGGCGGGAGAATTGCTTGAACCCAGGAGGCGGAGGTTGCAGTGAGCCAAAATTACACCATTGCACTCCAGCCTGGGTGACAGAGCGAGACTCCATCTCAAAAACCAAAATAAGAAACGCATAGTAAGTATACACAAAATATCTCAAAAGGATTTCTTTTCTCCACAACTGTTCAGGGACCCCTCATGAAAACAGACTCCAATTTTATTAACCATTGTATTACCTTGAAGAAGTCAACCAGGCATGGTTCTGTTTGGCACCAAAGTTCTACTCAGGAAATGGCAGCCAACTTCCCTTTGACCCCCAATGCTAAATCCACAGTTTTAGAAGGATTCACTTGCTAAAAAATTGTGAGCACTGTAAACCAATATTGGACAGAAAGGCAGCTCAGCTATTCCTCTATTGCTTAATATTATTCCTCTTTTTGCCTCATGGAGAAAGCTCTTGAGAGTAACATAACATTGTGACATTCACTGATCTTCACCCAGCTCTTAGCACAGTGGTCAGGAATTGGTTGTGAGCTAACTTGTGCAACCTCAATATAAACCCAAGGAATTGTTTCTTTGACATTAATAACATCATGAGAGGATGCTTGACTCATCAAAACATTTCAGAGTGGTCTGACTCAATGCATTCTTGCTCTTTTTTCCTTTCCTGAATGCCTTGATATCTCCTTTCAAGGCTCTACACGCCTCTCTCTACCCCATCTATGCCATAGAGAGCCTGGTTCCACCAGTGACATTGTAGCCTCTGTCCCCCTCTACCATATGGACCTGAGAACTTGCCTTCTCAGCCTAGTCCTACAGAGAAGTCCTTTGGAGACATGTAGAGAACAGAGGAGGAGCTTACACAAAACCTCTGACTTTGCTAGAAACAAACATTGCAGCTCTAGAAAGTCTACGTGGCCTCTAGAACAATTCAGCCCCTCTGGTAGAAGAGCCGATTTGCAGTGCCTTCAAACCCTCCTGCCCTGGAGTCTGACTCCACTCTCCATTATTATTTTTATTTTTTATTTTTTTAGATGGAGTCTTGCTCTGTCGCCCAGGCTGGAGTGCAGTGGCGTGATCTTGGCTCATTGCAACCTCTGCCTCCCAGGTTCAAGCAATTCTCCTGTCTCAGCCTCTGAGTAGCTGGGAGTACAGGTGTGTGCCACCACACCCAGCTAATTTTTGTATTTTTAGTAGGGAC
This sequence comes from Mandrillus leucophaeus, assembly GCF_000951045.1. NCBI lineage: Eukaryota > Metazoa > Chordata > Mammalia > Primates > Cercopithecidae > Mandrillus > Mandrillus leucophaeus. The sequence goes on from NW_012102699.1 coordinate 2,689,104, forward strand.
CGAGTTTCACTGTGTTGATCAGGCTGGTCGTGAACTCCTGACCTCGGGTGATCCTTATGGAGAAGGATCACCCACCTGCCTTGGTCTCCCAACGTGCTGGAGTTACAGGCTTGAGCCACTGCACCTGGCCTCCACTCTCCATTATTATCAAGCCCACCGCAAGTAGGTACTCAGCGTCTCCCGTGGAGGCCACTGGACCTTCCTGAACTAGGTAAGTAAGTCACTTTCCCCTTGGTGGCTGCTTTAGCAGCATCTCTAGAGAACAAGCAACCAGAGAAACAAGTCTGGACCCCATTTGCAGGGGGAGGCGGAGGGGTCCTGGGCCTTCAAAACCTAGCCCATGGCTTGCATCTGCAGCTACCAGGCAGGCTTAGCATCCACGGCTCAGGAAGCCTGCCTTTCCCCTGGAAACTCCATTCTAGTGATCATCTCAGGCAGAGCTGGTGACTCAGGCCCTCCTCCCCTTCCCAAACTCCCTCCGGCTGCTGTCTGACCTGCTTTGACTTTTTTGCTTTCAAGGCTGCTCTTGATATTTATCTTAACCAGATTTTACATGGTATGATGTGCCTCGGGCCCCAAATCTTCCTGGGGAGGGCCAATTCCTCTCTCTGCTGTTCACAGTTTGCCAAAATGGGCAGGGATGGGCTGTGGAAAAGCTGCCTGTGGGCTTGGGGAACTTGAACAGTCTTTGGGTTATGCAATTGTCTAGTGTCATTTAGGTTACAATTTTCTAAAGATGAATTTGTCAGAGGCCAGCATTTTCTATGGAATAAAAACAACCGGCTTACTACAGTAGCATGAATGATAGACTTGCAAAATGGCTAAAGAAGTAGGGAGAAGAGAAAGTCGTAGTTGCGTTGTTTGGGGAGTGTAAGTCCAGGCCTTGGGTCAAAGATAAGGGAAGCTTTTCTAGAAAAGCTTTCTCAATATTTTCACACTTAATTCTCAGAGCCAGCTTATGGAGGTGAGCGTTGTTCTCATCTTGCAGATGAGGAAAACAAGGTTCAGGAAATTTAAGCAGTCTGACCAAGGTTTCTGAATTAGTAATAATAAGAACAGCTAACACTTATTTCATGATTACCACATGCCAGGAATTGTTCGGAGTGCTGCACAAATACTAACTTACTTGAACCTTACAGTAACTTGACCCTGTTGGGGAAAGGCATTGTATACTGCTTGTTTGTTAAATTATCCCCAACACCTGCTTTTTGTTGTTGTTGAGAAAGTTGAGGCAATGAGACATTAAGTGGCCTGTTAAGGTCACCTAGCTGTTGGCAGAGCTGGGACTTAAATCAAGAAGTCAGATTTCAGACTCTTCTCTTTTAACCAGAGTTTTGTTATACCCCTTTTCCAAGAAAGTAGTAGAGATGAGATTTTATCTTTAAATGCCACCCCCCTTCCAATATGCCAGAAATTCAAATCATTGGTGGGCTGCATGCACACATATGTGTGTGTGTGCACGTGTGTGTGAGTGAATGTGGGGATAAAGTCAAACATGCAATCGTAGACTCCTCAATCATGTAACCTGAAACTATTTGCTTGCCTGCCATTTTCTTGCATGGTGCGTGGGGTGTTGGAAGAAGGCTCACTTTCTACCCTTTGTGGGACAGACAGAATCAGCTCACATCAACTACCAAGAAAACTAGCCAATGTAGAATCAAGTGTTCAAATCTAAGGCTTGCCCAGAGCAGCTGGTTCTCATTGTACTCTTCCCCGAGGACAGGGCCCTCTCTTGCTTATTTTGGGGTCTCTGTGGCCTCACTGTATGAGTGGAAGATTGTTCCTAAGTGTGAGGAATTCATTCAATGTTTTTGTTTGTTGAACTGAAAATAAGATTGCCTTAGGCATGAAAGAATAGATGGAGCTAAGTGGGCAAGAGGGAAAGTGGAGAATGTTTCAGAGAGAGACAAAGCAAAGGGGTGAAGGTAGAATAAGTCTGATGTCTCTGGGAGCAGGTAAATGATTGAGTTGACTGAAGTAGAAACCGAGTTTGGGAGAAATAAAAAATGACCTTGGATAGAGGATGTAGACAGATGACGAACATCAATTAGAGGGGCTTCAAGTGGATATGCTGGTCAAAGGGAGCCATTGAAAATTTAGAAAGAGATAAAGTCTATGCTGGGCACAACTTTGGTGACAATCACCCTGGTCAAGGGAGGCTAAATGAATCGAAACTGAGTTTGGGAGAAATAAAAAATGACCTTGGATAGAGGATGTAGACAGATAACAGAACATCAATTAGAGGGGCTTCGAGTGGGTATGGCTAGTCAAAGGGAGCCATTGAAGATTTAGAAAGAGATAAAATCTATGCTGGGTACAACTTCGGTGACGATCACCCTGGTCAAGGGAGACTAAATGAATTGAAAGACAAAGTCCAGAAAAATCAACCAGGAGATGGCTGCAGTAAGCCAGGGTGAGGGAGCGGAACCACTACAACCAAAATGGTGAGGACAGAGTGGTGTCCAGAAAATTGAGCCATCAGATCTCAGGGAGAGATGACCTTTAGAACGCATCTACTCTAGCTGCCTTTATTTACCCTGCCCCCAGGGTTGAATTCCCTCAATGATTTTCTAGCCTAGCCAGTGACTGCTCAGTGTTTGAATGAATACTGAAAAGGAAGAACTCACTACCTCCTCTTCCATTTTTGGAAAACTTCAACCATCTGAAATATCTTTGTAGTAGGCTAAATCTGGCCTCCCATGAAATTTTATACATTGGTCATTACGGAAGAATCAGCTTCCCTGAACAAAAAGCATGATATTTATGGGAATAATGAAAAGAGAGAAGATCTGAGTCCAAGGCGTGGACGCATGGCTTTGAGTAGGTCGGTGAAACCCCGTTGGGCTTAGTCACTTCTGTGGAAATGACAATGATACATGTCCTGCCTAGTTCTCTGCTCCACTCAGAGGATCAAAGGATACGCTTTGTGACAATGCTTTGGAAACTTCAAAGTGTCACATAAAGGAGGGACAGATAAGATCATTAATGCTCTACAGGAGGGACTATGGTACATAAGTGGCTGGGAAAGCCAGACCCATATTCCAGCTCTGCCACTTTCTAGCTGTGTGGTGTTTTAGGCTTGCTACTTAACTTTTCTAACCCTCGTTTCCATAGCTGCAAAAAAATATATAAAAATAGCCCTACCTCAGAAAGTTGTTGTAATGACTAAATTTGATAAAGTATTTAAAGGCACTGAGCACAGGGTTTGTCTGGAATATAGTAAATGGTGAATAAATGCTATTATTACTGATAAATGATGACAGCCTGCATACAGGAAATGAGTGGCGAAAAAGGAGTCGAGCTGATGGACTTAAACTGGAGTGAGTAAGGAAACGGCAGTAGCATTGCCAGAGCCTGGGAATATAAGAAAGCTGGTTGGAATGATCTAGCAGATATATAGAAACTGAGCAACTCCTGGCGTAGCACTGTGTGTTTAACCGCATGCCACAGGCAGTATTTTGACAGTGGCAGTATTTTCAGCCTGCTCAATGCTGGGTGGCTGTGTTCTCTCTCTAACACACAACTCTTGTTATCTCTCTTGCTATATCAACCCAGATAACAAGAGTTGATGGAGCAAAATATAGTGCAGACGTTCACAGCCCGTTCCACCTATAGCCATGCCATAAACAATCAGGAGTGCATTTCATTGTTGCTGGACAGAGTGTCATGTTTAAATACCAAAATGATGAAAGAAATGTCATCACCTGCACATTCCTTCAGAGGGGCCATCCTGTCCGTGGCCTGCAGAACTGTCTGGCAGAAGAGTTGTACATCTGTAGATACTTGGCATAAAAGTAACACAGGCCGGGCGCGGTGGCTCAAGCCTGTAATCCCAGCACTTTGGGAGGCCGAGA
>NW_012102699.1:2697229-2736254 GCF_000951045.1 Mandrillus leucophaeus
CTCACTTCATTTCATTCATTTGATCTTCAATCACTGATACTCTTTCTTCCAGATGATCGAGTCGGTTACTGAAGCTTGTGCATTTGTCACCGTAGTTCTCATGTTATGGTTTTCATTTCTATCAGTTCTTTTAAGGACTTCTCTACATTGGTTATTCTAGTTAGCCATTCGTCAAATCTTTTTTCAAGGTTTTTCGTTTCTTTGCACTGGTTACGTAGTTCCTCCTTTAGCTCTGAGAAGTTTGATCAACTGAAGCCTTCTCTCAACTCGTCAAAGTCATTTTTCGTCCAGTTTTGTTCCGTTGCTGGTGATGAGCTGCGTTCCTTTGGAGAGAGAGATGAGTTCTGATTTTTTGAACTTCCAGCTTTTCTATACTGCTTTTTCCCCATCTTTGTGGTTTTATATGCCTTTGGTCTTTGATGATGGTGACATACTGATGGGGTTTTGATGTGGGTGTCCTTTCTGTTTGTTAGTTTTCCTTCTGAGAATCAGGACCGTCAGCTGTAGGTCTGTTGGAGTTTGCCTGAGGTCCACTCCAGACCGTGTTTGCCTGGGTATCAGCAGCGGAGGCTGCAGAAGATAGGATATTGCTGAACAGTGAGTGTTGCTGTCTGATTCTTGCTCTGGAAGCTTCGTCTCAGGGGTGTACCCCACCATGTGAGGTGTGAGGTGTCAGTCTGCACCTAGTTGGGGATGTCTCCCAGTTAGGTTACTCAGGGGTCAGGGACCCACTTGAGCAGGCAATTTGTCCGTTCTCAGATCTCAACCTCTATGCTAGGAGATCCACTGCTCTCTTCAAAACTGTCAGACAGGGGCATTTACCCCTGCTGAGGTTTCTGCTGCTTTTTGTTTAGCTATGACCTGTCCCCAGAGGAGGAGTGTACAGAGGCAGGCCGGCCTCCTTGAGCTGTGGTGGGCTCCACCCAATTCGAGCTTCCTGGCGGCTTTGTTTATCTGCTTAAGCCTCAGCAATGGTGGGCACCCCTCCCCCAGCCTCGCTGCCGCCTTGCAATTAGATCTCAGACTGCTGTGCTAGCAATGAGGGAGGCTTCGTGGGCGTGGGACCCTCTGGGCCAGGTGTGGGATATAATCTCCTGGTGTGTCGTTTACTAAGACGCTTGGTAAAGTGCAGTATTAGGGTGGGAGTTACCCGATTTTCCAGGTGTTGTGTGTTTCAATTTCCTTTGGCTAGGAAAAGGGATTCCCTTCCCCCTTGCGCTTCCCAGGTGAGGCAATGCCTCACCCTGCTTTAGCTCTTGCTGGTTGGGCTGCACCCATGGACCAGCGCCAACTATCCGACACGACCCAGTGAGATGAACCCAGTACCTCAGTTGAAAATGCAGAAATCACCCGTCTTCTTTGTCGCTCACACTGGGAGCTGGAGGCTGGAGCTGTTCCTATTTGGCCATCTTGGGCATGCCCCCCAATTCTGAGGAATATCTTGTACCAACCCAGCTAAGTGCCCTGTAGGGCAAGAACGTGAGTTTGATTTTTTTTTTTTTTGTAGACAGGGTCTCATTCTCTCACCCAGTCTGGAGTGCAAAGGCACCATCACAGTTCACTGCATCCTCAAGCTCCCAGGCTTAATCACTCATCTAGCCTCAGCCTTCTGTGTAGCTGGGACCACAGGCATGCAACACCATGCCTGACTAATTGTTTTGTTTTTGTAGACATAGCATTTTCCTATGTTGTCCATGTTAGTCTTGAACTTTTTGGCCTCCAGTTATCCTCCCACCTCAGCCTCCCCAAGTGCTGGGATTACAGGTGTAAGCCACCATGCCCACATTTAAGATCTTTAGAGGTCAGGAGAGGGAAGAAGCTTTGGAAAGCTTCTCAAGAAAGTGTCTTCAATTGACTATCAGACAAACCAGTCTCCACTTATGGGATCCCCATTTTACAGATGAAGAAGCTAATAATTAGAGTTTCTACAGCTTGACCCAAATTACACAATTTGTCTTGTTGTCTCTCCAAATCCAACTAGGCTGAGGGAAAGAAATAATCATTTTAGAAAGATGTGGAGAGAAATAAAGGCAAAGCAATAGCTAGGGATGATAGATGCCAGGTCATCTCTAGCTTAACAAAGGACTTCATATGAATGGACGTTGATAGTAACATTCAATCAACTCATCCCACATGGGAAACTTTCAGTTATGTATGCTGGAATTTCTTCTGCTTCTCTGCCCTTAAATCTCTTCCATAAACTGGTGGTTTCTAAACAGTTCTTCTCAGTCCAGATCTTTCTCTTGAGTTCGATAATCCTGCATCCATTGCCCACTGGATTCTCCACCTGGATACTTTACAAGTATCTCCAATTTACCATGTTCAACAAGCCTTACCACTTTAGCCCAGCACTGATACCCCTCCTGTGCATCCCATCTAGGTGAGTGCCACCATCATCCAATCAGGGTAGCCGTCACCAGGGAGTCATCCCTGATCCCTCCTCACATCTAATCCCTCACAATTTCAGTCACTTCTATCTCCTGAACAGCTCTCCATTCCATCTGCTCATCCCCATCTCTAGCACCATCCCATGTTTTTTAGCTCAGTCATTTCTATACCATATGGTGAATTTATCTTCCTAATTGGTCTCCTGGACTAGATATTCTCCACCCCCCCACGCCAATTCTGTCATTCATTCTGTAGCCAGAATGTTCTCTCTCAAATTCAAATCTTATCAGACCACTTTCCTACCTAAAATCTTGCAATGCTGCTTCCTCAATACAGAATAAAGCTCAAAGGAATGACATACAAGAGCCTTAAAAATTTGGCCCTTGCTGCAATTTTATCATCATCCTCTATTGCTCACCTTACAAACTGTAGCAGACTCTTTTGGTGGCCTGCATACACCCCTTGGCCTCATCACATCCATATGCAGAAACCAACTTCCAGGGGAAAGTGTTGCTTCATACTTCCTTGAGGCCTATGCTCTGTCAGGAACACATGGCAGGCCAGAAGGAGCGAACTGACCCCCAGGAGTCGTCCTCAACCAATGACAGGGATTTAGTATATGAAAAGCACAGCTCCATTGCCCCATCAGTGGGATAACTCTGAGGCCTATGTTATATACCATTTTCCAGAGTTTCCCCATAACGCTGAACTCCAGTTGCCCCTCTGCTAGCTTACAGTAGCTGGCTTGATGACATAACCTTCCTTGGCTGCATTCCCTTCCCTGTCTGACTCTCCCGCTTCACCACTGGCGTTTTCTTTGACCTCCCCTAAAAAACTCTTGGACTTGAATCTTCATCTCAAGGTCAGCTGCTGTTGAGGTCAACTAAGACACATCCTCATGCTCTGGCGTTTCCAAGAGACTTCCAGTCCCCCAAACCCATGATGCACTCTCCCACTTAGAACAGCCATTTGACATATGCCCACTCCTTTCTTTCTTCTTCTGGCAAACTTCTACTCATTCTCTACAACTCAAAGTAGCTTCCTCTGTGAAGAATTATCTGAATCTTTCCTACCACATCATTACGCAGCTGAATTAATTCTTTCTGTGCTTGGTTGTGCTTTGTACATATTTTAATTTATAATATATATTTAAATTCATAATTAATATTTTAATGTATAATTTTATTTATAATTATTTATATCAGCTGGTGATTCTGCACATATGTGTCTCCTTGACAGGGACTAGTTGCTGTTTAAGGTCAAGAATAATTTTCTGTGATCTAGACCACAACTTGCCATGTGATGAAGTGATTGAAACATTTTGGTAAATAAATAAGTTGACTATTGGAAGTTAGGGATGCAAAAAGCAGTGACACGACAGTTAAAAGCTCCATGAAAAGGCATTCATTAATTCATTCGTTGTCTAATTATTGAGCGCCCACTACATGTCAGGTACTATTCCAGGCATCTGAGATACAGTAGTAGGCAAAACACAGATCTCCTTCCTGGTGGAGTTTACATCATAACACAGGAGATATATAGTAAACTGTAAACACATGCATGGTTAGTATGGTTAGAAGCTACTAAATCCTATGAACCAAAAAGCTGAATAGGGCAAGCAAATCAGGGAGTGCTGGTAAGGGGTAGCAATAGGAATGCAGGTTGCAAGTAGGATATAATGGGATCCAGAAATCACAACCATATAACTGAAAAGAAGAGTGTGTATATTACGCTGGAGTGGTTATGAAAGTTAGTTGACAAGGTTAATTATCAATATGCAGTACAGTAATTTTGCTTTTAGTAGGCTAGACATTTGTGGCTTCAGAGCACACCAGCCCTATTCTATCTAGGCTTGAAATATCCTTAGTTAAAAATGACTGCTTTCTTAGACATGTGGTCCCCAGGCAGATTGCCTGCTGTGAATCCAGTTTTCAATGCAAAATGTCTTTCCAGCACAGAAGTTCACTGCCAATTTATTGAAGTTCATGGGGAGAATGATATCAGTTGACAAAAATATATTAGAGAGGGGTGCTAAGTTTCAGGAGGTAAAGTGGAAGGATAAAATAGACCAAGGACTATGCATCCAGGAAAGCAAACATTTTCAACTAAATTCATATCACAGTTACCATCAATCCACTTCTCAGCAAAACCACCCAGGTTGGAAAAAAATACTGCATGAGCAATCAGAATTATTCTTCTCCACCTAATAGTTAATATAGTGAATTTACCTTTTGAACATTTTCATATAAAAAGAACTGCAAAGATTAGAGAGTTAAATGGGATCCAGGGATATAAGAATATTTTGAAGAGCAAATGACTTATAAATTAGATTGACAGAGATTCTAAGGGAGATGATGGCTCACTGTAACGAGAGGCTCTAAAAATAAAATTCTGAAAATATAAATCACAAAAGGTCTCAATGGGGAACAAAGGCAAAGGCAAGAGGCACTTAAGGAAACCACTACTAGTTCACAGAGAATTCTGTGAATTTGGTATTTTAATATTTATAAGGAGGACAGAGCTTTCAGGGTTTCCTGCCAGGAGCCTGGATCACTGCAGAGGATGGAATACTGAGAAGGGCCTCTTTAAACTTTCCAGTGGCTCCTGGAGTACATAACATGACCCAGATTTCTTTACATGGCACTTGGGGTCATTGCAGTCAGACCCTTGGGAGGATTGTTAGTTCATCTCTCTCACACTGTGCCTCAGTCTTTGGGACCTGCTATGATTTGAATGTCCCCTCCAAAACTCATGTTGAAATTTAATTGCTACTGTGACAATATCAAGAGGAGAGACCTTTAAGAGGTGATTAAGTCCTGGGGCTCTGCCCTCATAAATGGACTATGCCATTACTGTGAAAGTGGGTTAGTTATGGTGAGAGTGGGCTCCTGATAAAAACATGAAGTTTGGCTCCCATTTCTCTCTGACACATGCATACTCTCTTGCCATACCAGGCCTTCCACCATGTTATGATATAGCAGGAAGGTTCTCACCAAATGCAGCTGCTTGATCTTAGACTTTCCAGCCTCCAGGACCATGAGCCAAATAAACTTTTTTTTTGTAAACTACCCAGTTTGTGGTATTCTGTTAGAGCAGTAGGAAGCAGACAAAGACAGCCCCAAGACTCCATCAGGGAGAAACTCCTGGCACTTTCCAGGTGCTCACACCTCCCTGTCCCTTTCCAGCCTCCTGTCTCCAGCTCTATCCTTCCACTCCTACCTCCTCCCCAGGGGACTGGACGACCCATTCTGTAGAGCATATCCTCTCTAATTTCTTTTCATAACACATGTTAACACATCAGGGCATTTGCTCCCTCATTTATCTCCCTTTATTACAGTATAAAATCTGTAAAGGGAGGGAATGTATTCTGTTATATCCTTATATACCCTTATATTATATCCCCTTTGCCTAGCACAGTACTTAACACATAGTAAGTGTTTAATAAAAGTTAGATGAGTAAATAGAGTAAATAGATGAGTAATGAGTTAATGCAAGATATACACAAAAGAGTATTGCAGGAAGCATTCAACAATCCAATGGACATTTATTCAGCGAGTTAGTGTGTACCACGTGGTAATGTTCTCATGAGGATATATTATTATTTCCACTTCGCTGAAGAAAAAATGGTGGCTCAGAGAGTTAGACAAACAATCCAAGTGTGGGAGGCTGAATAATGGCCCCCAAAGATGTCCAAGTCCTCATGCCTGGGACCTGCGAGTATTACCTTGTACAGCCAAAGGAATTTCACAGATGTGATTAAGTTAAAGATCTTGAAATGGGGAGATTATCCTGGATTATCAGGGTGGCACCAATATAATCACAAGTGTTCTTAGAAGAGGAAAACAGAAGGACATTTTACTACAGAAGGTGATCTAATCTCTCTCACTGTAGAGTGAGAGATTTAATGAGGCTACTGCTGGCTTTGAAGATGGAGGGTAGGGGCCATGAGCAAAAGAATGCCAGGAATGCAGCTCTAGAAGCTGAAAAAGACAAGGAAATGGGTTCTGCCCTGGACCCTTTGGTAGGGTGGCCCTACTGAAACCCTCATTGCTGACTACTGACTTCCAGAAGTGTGAGGGAATAAATATGTATTGTTTTATGGTACCAAATTGTAGTTATCTGTCAGAGCAGCCATAAGAAATTAATACAGCAAGATTACAAATACAGTTCAGTACAGGCGAGTTAGCAGGTGCATTGTCCTAACTCTGGAGCTCTGCCATTACTAGTTGTGTGGTTTTGGATGAATTACTTTATCTCTTAGTCTCAGGGCAAAAAGCGATGTGAAACACCATTCTTGCAGAAACATCAGGCGATAGCCTTGTTTGTGCTCTGTGAGGTGGGCTGATGCTCATCTTAGCGTTGCCCTTGTGGACAGGACACCACTGGACAGAGGCAGGTGGAGACAATTAGCTGTGCACTGCCCACCGCTCAAATGTTCCTACAGCAGTCCTGTTAAGGAGAGTTGCACCTGCAGCCTGGGGAAAGCAGGGGCTGGGTGTGGTGCAGGGAAAGGGGCTCTGTATTCTGGGGTGGGGATGTTTCGTATGCTTCCAGATGCATTACCTATTTAATCCTCAGCATTGCTGCGGTTAATACTTCTTTTTATAGATGAGGAAAGTGAGAATTTGAGAGATTTAATACTTTAACCAAGGTTACATGCAAAGTGGCTGAGCTGGGACTTGAACCCACGTCTTTCTAGTGTCATTACTAAGACTATGTAATTAACATCAGTGTTGGTGGTTCTCATGGTGGGACCAGCAGCATCAGCATCAATTGGGAATTTATTAGAAATATAAATTCTCAGGTTCCACCTCAGATCTACTGAATTACAAATTCTGAGGTGGGGGTGGCAGATAGGAATCTGTGCTTGAACAGGCTGTCCTGGAAATTCTGATAGCCATTCAAGTCTGAGAGCCATTGCTCTATGCTCGTTGCCTCAGAGTCCTTCGGAAGGACTGTTGCCATCTCAACCCAGGCTTAGGCTGCTTGCTACTCTGAGTTACTGTTTAGCATCAGTGGTAGAAAGTGGCCAGCGCACTGATATTTCCAGACCTGCCATCCGGAAGGGTGGGTATGGCGTATGTCCTCTTGGTGGAGGGTTTAGGAGGGAGATGAAGGGGAATCCAGCACAGAGTCAGAAATTCTGCCGACTACCTGGAAAGTGAGTTTAATATGAATCGTTCAGTAAGACATGGCTAAACATCATCTTTATTCTATTTCAGAATTGTCTAATAATTAGCCTGAGACAACAAAAGGAGGCTGATGTTGTCTCTGTTGACAACCATTTGATTAAGCTACAGGTTTAAAGCACCTGCCTGTATCTGGAATTCTCCATGCTAGACATGGTCCCTACGTTCCTTGGAGCTTATAAGACAGGGAGACGGAACTTCAATGATGGAAGCTCAGAGAATACATATCACAGAGTGGTGGGGCGTGAGTTAGATTCTGGAGGAGGGTTTCAGGCCTCCACGTTCTACTGGCCTCATGAAGAATTTGTGAGCTTGGACATTCATGAATGATGTATCTGTTCATCAGTTTTTTTTTTTTCTGGCACAGACATCTGAGGTCAAGTTGCCCCAGCCCGCCCCTGAGGGCCCTCTATGGTCTGCGAATGTCTCGTCACCTCCTCACGCTGTGTTCTGTGTGGGAACAGCATAGGCGGGTCTTCATTCTCCAGCTCTGGATCATCGTGCTTTACGCCTACAGAGCTGGAAGTGGGAGGTGGAGGGTTGAATACGGAAAGGGACAGTGAGGGCTAACCTAGCAGTGAGATAGCTGCAAACTGAGTCTTATGTATTTTGTTGGGGGAAAAAAAATCTGATGATGAAATCTTTCTAGGCAACAAACCTAAAGAAATGATAGATATGGTGAGAGAGTGGAAAGAAAATTTTTCAGCTTTTGGTTCTTATATAACCCCTCAGACTTGTAGCATATTTTGAGATGGCCCCTTTGCTGAACCAACTTCTGGTTTCTCCTCCTGTGCTCAGCTACTTCCAACATAGCCTGTGACACACTCACAAAGGTTGCAGCAACTCAACAGTGATCCAGTCAGTGAATTGATGTTTTCAATCTGACATAATTTAATTCTTGCCCTCCCTGCCCCCAAGTAGGAGTCAAACCAAAAGAAGCACCAACATCTTATTTGTCCTGCCTCTTCAACTGTGCCACAGTATTTTTATTCATTCATTTGTTCATTAACTGTTTCCTTAGCCAGTATTTGTGCCAGTAACTGTGCTAATTATGGGGTATGCAATGATGAGAAAAAGCAAATGCACTCCTGCCCTCGTGCTTAGAGTCTGGAGTGGGACTCGGACATCCATCAAATAAGAACAAACACAATTGTGGACCTGTGATTCCAGCACTCTAGCCTTAGGGAACCATGTCTGCAAAGGGTCCAGTGAGGGGAGGGTTAGCCACTGGGACAGGCTGAAGGAAGGCCAGAGAAGCGGGGAAAGAGAGAGAAGAGAAGAGGGGATAGGGAGAGGAGAGAGAGAAAGAAAGAAAGAAAAACGAAATTGAGTTGGGTGTAGGGGTATCAGACTTTGCAGGACACGTTAGTGGATCCTGTATTTACCCCGATAGCCACAGGTTTTAGCAGGAGAGCATTGTGGTTAGATTTATGTTTTGAAAAGTCACTTTAGCTTCTTTGTGGGACTGGAGAAGATTCACAGAGTGCTTCTGGGAGGTGATGATAGCTAACCTAGGATGGTCATGGTGGGGATAGAGGGAAGGGGACAGATTCAAGAGATACTCAACAGGTAAATTAACTAGCTGGGTGATGGATTGGATATTAGTGGAGGGAGACGGATCAACAATGAATCAAAAAATTCTGGTTTAAGTAATATTAGTAACCAACATGTTTTGTGCCTAATACATATAGGCACAGTCCTAAGTGCTTTCGTGTGTTGTCATTTAATCCTCAGAATGTTCCTGGAAGAGAGGTAGGATTACCATCATCCAAACGGGGAAGCAGGGGCACAGAGAAGTAAAATGTGTTCCTTAAGATCACATAGCTAGTAAACGACAGAGCCAGGATTTGAACCCAGGCAGCCTCCCTTCAGATCCTGTGATGGCAACTATGACATTGAACCATCTCTTGAAAATATCAACTTGGGATCTGGCAAAAGGACATATTGTGATTGAGCAGGTATGGTCTCATTGTGCTACTTTCTACTGCTGCCATCACAAGTTACTATACACTTTGTAGCTTAAAAAAGCACCCCTTCACTAACTCACTGTTCTATAGGTCAGACATCTGGGTACGGTGTGGCTCATCTGGTTCTCTCCTCTGGGTTTTACAAGATTGAAATCAAGCTGTTATCAGGCTGCATTCTTTCTGGAGGCTCTGGGCCTGGGTCTGCTGCAAGTTCCTTGGCTGTGGGTCAAGTTCATCTCACGCCTTGAATCTGACTTCCCCTTCTGCCTGTTTTGCCTTTTTCTACCACACCTCTCTGATCGCCTCTACCTTGGGCCCATCTGGACAATTCAGGCTGATCTCTCTATTTTAAGTTCATTTGATATTAACCTTTAATTTCTCCTGCGAAGTCCCTTGTCAACAGTGAGTACCCAGGGAATGAGAATGCATGTTTAGAAATCTGCTCTCACACTAGCCAATTCCTGGCCGCTATTGCTGCTGCTGGTCCACACTCTTAGTGGCAAACTTCTAAAGCATTGGCTTTAATGAGTCTGTGCCAAGGGTTTTGCGTGTGTTTTAGGACCAGCGATGGAAACTCTGTGAAGCCTCCTGCTATTTTCCCTTGACATGGAATAGAAGGGCTGGAAGGTTCACGGGGATGGTGCTGAAGAAGGGGAAACTGAAGTATAGACATACAGAGAGCTATGCTGAAATTTTACAGAATTCAGGCTAGAACTTAGTTGACCAAGTGTTGGATCAGAGCTATTCCTTTGCTGTCATTTGCTCAATGTTTCATTTAATTATTCATTCATTTTTTTCAACTATCCATAACAGTTATCAAGCACCTTCTCTATGAGACGTTTTAGCAGGTTCATGACATAGAAGGCATTTACAGACTTTGCTCCCACCCAGCAAACTATGTAGCGGGAATTACATACATCAAACAAATATTCCTACAAGTAACTAGATATTTATTATAAAATTAACATAAAAGAAATGTAGAGGCTTCCAAGAAAGCTTACACTAAGGAGATCTAACCTTGTCTGTTAAGGACCAGAAATCAGAAGTGACATTTAAACTGAGGCCGAGATGATAGATGATTCCGGTAGGATAACATTAAAGGAGGGGGAGTGATGTGTGGGGATGTTCTGGGGTGCAGGGAAGAATGGAAGAATCAGGGAAAGTAAATGTGGCAGGAAAATACTTGCGGAAGAAGAGAATGTCATGAGCTAAGTTTGGCGGCCGGGGGGGCGTGGGGGGTCAGATTGACCCTGGCCTTCAAGCCCATGGAAAGGAATTTCAATTTTATCCTAGGAAATGGGAAGTCACAGGGGGAGTGGAGTCTCATGCTGAGTTTTGAATTGTTAAAAAGAGCATTCTGGCTGTTGTGGAAAATAGAATAGGAGATGAAGATGGAAGACACATGACTGTGGACACATGGGGTGTGTTCAGGGAGGCTAATGAGGAGATACTGCAATAGCCCAGGTAAGAAGTAGCTTGATCCAAGGTGCTAGGCTAGGATGGGGCAGAAGAGGCGAAGAATAGAAAGTGGATCTGGGAGATTTGGGAGGTGGAATTGTCTTGACCTGGTGTTGTGGGAGTGACGGAGGAGAAGGTCAAGATGGCTTCTGGTTTCTGCCATATTTGTGGCTCTTCTCATGACATAAAACAATTAAACATTATATTCCTATATATAATAAAGAGCCTTATTTTTTATAGTTTATAAATATAGTAGTTTATAAATATAGTTTATAGTTTTTTATAGTTTAGTTTTTATTATATTGCAACCATTATGATTTTGGTGGCAAGAAATCCTGTTTAATATCACCTGGAAAGAATTTATGTTTCACCAGATTTGTCAAAGGAGCTCACAGAATTTGTATTATGTATTTGTATTAACTTTCAGCATGCTAATATTTCTTCTAATGTTCCCAATATCTCCATTTTATTTCTTCCTCATTTCAACTAGGGCTAGAGAATGCAAACAATAGCCTCTTGACAAATAAATTGTGAAAGGAAGCATCATATCATCATATCCCCATTTCTTTGTAACAGTCGCTGCCTCATTTAGCTTAGGTCTATTTTGATTGTGTCCATGTGGCCCATTGGTGGTTACTAGCTTTAATGATCAAATATTGACTCCTGCCTTGTTCACACAAAGCATGATTTAGCCACAGTGTATACTCCTGGGTGGATATTAACAACATGCAACTGGAACCTGACAGCACCAGCTAAAATATAGAAACCCGTCGCACACTCCACAACCACAGCTTGAAGCTTGTTTTGATAGAATCCTCCTTGGCTGTTGCATTTCTCCTTGTGGATGCTCTGACATCAGATTGTCTGAGTTTAAATTAATCCCAGACCTTCTATCTACCACTGGAGTACCTTAGGCATTTACCTCATCTGCTTCCTTATTTGTAAAAAGGAGATCGAATCAGGCTATTGGAAGTATTGCATTAAATAACCCATATGAAGCCTTTAGCTCGGCATATAGGAAGTACTCTGCATATGGGGGTTACTGTTTTCATTGTTAGGGAAGGGAAGTGCTAGCACATCATGTTTTTTCCTTTTGTTCTTCTCTGGTGATGACAGTTTAGAGGGCTAGGGGGTCTTCTCTTAGGAGAAAAAGACGGTACTGAGCAGGCTTATGGTCCCAAGTCCAGTTTTGCAAAACAGGCCTTGCCAAATTGTTGCTCTGGCTGTGGACATCACAGTGAACAGAAGCTGTGGGCTGCTGCCTCTCATGTGAGCTTGCACCCTGTTCTTTCATTCAACTGGCTCAATACAGCCATAAGTGCCTGGGGACTGAGGAAATCTCGCCTCTTCAGCATTCTGTCTGAATGAATGCTTCTCAAATATGTTGGCAGGAGGCCAAGAGTTGACTTGATGGGGTCCTTGAGCAAATCAATTAGCCTCTCTGAAAAGAGGGTTGATGACACTGATGACAAGAAGGTGGAGGAAGGGCAACAGTCCAGTGAAGGTCCTTTACCAGTTGACCCCACTCGTCTCTCCATCCTTTCTCCCAAGCTGCCTGCCCTGCTCATCCCCTGCCTGGGCCTCCAAGTGATCGCCATCCACAAGCCCTTTCAATGGCTTTGTGCCTTTGCACAGGTTCTCTCTCTCAAATATCCTTCCTAAACATCATCACCTTCTCTGATTTATAATTTCTTGCTTATCCTTCAAGGCTCAGGTCAAATGACACTTCTCTTGGATTTTTTTTTTATTCATTCATTCCACAAATATTTCTTAAGCAAGGCATGTGCCTGACATGTAAGATACAGCTGTGAACAAGACAGACAAAGCACCAGCTCCCATGGGGCTGGCTGACAATAAGTAACAAACCATAAAATGTCATGTGCTGGTAAGTACTATGGAAAGTCAAAATGAGGTGGGCAGGTGTGGAGTCAGTGGTGGAAGGAACTGATCAGAGGAAGTTATTTTTGAACTGAGACCTGTGGGATGAGAAGAAGCCAGCCATGTGAAGAGCAAGGGTCCTGGGTCCCAAACAAGCTGGTTTTGTTTGAAGGATGAAAAGAAAGTTGGCATGACTAAAACATGTGAGGGCACGGGGGATGGTGGTGTGAGGTGAGATCACAAAGACCTCAGGTAAGGAGTTCAGATTTTATGCTCAGTAAACAGAGAGATGAAATCTGATTTTCCATTTGTAATGGCACTATGCTGTGTAGAGAACTGATTAGAGAGAACTGAAGGGAGAGGGAAGAGGAGAGGAGAGGGAGAAGTCTGGGAGCTGGTTCGGAGGCTGTTGCAGCAGTCTGGGATGGCAACAATGGTGGTTTGGTCACAGTTACAGCTATGGAGTGGGCAGAAGTAGACCATTTAGAGATATATTTGGAAATACAGTGAATGCCATTTACTGAGGTGGGAGAGATTTGGTGGTAAAGACGGTCAGGGGGTTGGGGTGTCTGAAGTCTATTTTGGACATGTTAATTTTGAGATGCGTATTAGACAGCTGAAGGGAAATGTCAAGTAGTTAATTGAATCTACAGGTGTGAATCTTGAGGGAAGAGATCAGCAATCTATATATATTTTAAGAGTCATCAGCATATAGATGGTATTTAAAACCATGAGATTGACAAAGATCTCCTTGGAGGGAGTGTAGAAGGCACAGGGAAGAAGACAGGATGATATCCAGGAAGACATCCACATATTGCAGTCCTGTACACTGCCCTTCCATGCCCCACCCCAGAGACCTCCCTTACCACCACCAAGGATAGGACATGTATCTCTCTCCTCTTTTTTATTCCCTAGAGGGTGAATAGTGACTTCCTCCCTCCTTTGCAGGGCTGTTAAGATTCTCAAGATCCTAGATTCTCCCACCTCTGCAGGTCTCACATCATATCAAACATATTAAAATTCTCCTTTAGTCTACATTAATGTTAATTATAGTCATGTACCATATAATGACGTTTTGGTCAATAACAGACTGTATATATGACAGTGGTCCCATAAGATTGTACCATATATTTACCATACCTTTTCTATGTTTAGACACACAAATACTTACCATTTTGTTACAACTGCCTGCAGTATTCAATACAGTAACATGCTGTATAGCTTTGTAGCCTAGGAGCCATAAGCCATCCCATATAGCTTAGGTGGGTGGTAGGCTATGCCATCTAGGTTTGTGTGAGTGTGCTCTATGATGTTTGCATGATGACAAAATCACCTAAGGATGCATTTCTTAGGCATATCCCTGCCGTCAAGTGACAATGGTTATAAGTATAATTCCTTAGTTGCAGTGGACTAGTTTGACATGATCCACTTTGTAGATATTTAATCAAGATGTCATTTGATTTTGATCTTTGCAGTTTTATTTGTACATTTTTGAGTCAACTCCATTTTTAAGGTTTCATGCTATTTTTGGATATCCTTGGAAAGCTTGTAGTGCAAGGGCATGGAACCTTAGCATGTGATTAGTGAAGTGAGCTTGCTCCTTTGACTCCTGACAATATTTTTTACCCTTTAAAGGCTTCACATTATAACCATGTGTTTTATGTCTAAGTGTCTGTTTCCCTCATTAGACTGTAAGTTTGAAGAGGGCAAGAGAAACCTCAGAACCTAGTTTGTGGCAGGGACTCAATAATATTTATTTATGGAAGCAACTCTTTTGGAATGAGAAAAAGCCAAGCCCAGGGACACAGTGTGCTTTCTATCTTCACCTGAGAAAAGGCTCTTACACCCTGCCTTGCAGCATATGTAACGTGGACATGCTTTTCTCCAGCACTCTTAAAAAGGAATCAGTGTTGTACAGAATGTTGAAGCTATGGGCTTGAGTCCTAGCCACACCCCTTACTAGCTGTGCCTCTTGCATCAGAAAATGAATGTCTATCGGCCTGATTTTTGTGGGGGCCACATTAAATAAATCCATTTTAGTAAAACTCTGTGAAGCTTAAAACACTGTATTTTTAAAATAATGTACTGTTTTCTAAAATGAAAAAAAAGTTAAAGATCTTCCAACTCAGACCTCAGGGAATGTTTCTGGAATTTTCTAGAAAGTGGGATACAAAACATCTTTTGTTGTCTGATACCTGGCCCTAGAAAAACCACAACTGGATCCAAACAATGGTCCTTTAGAGAGGAGCCCTCGTAAGAAAGTCCTTTGGTAATAAGCCAGTCAAACTGTCCTTGTAAGTCCCTTGGAGGTAGAGAATGGGAAGGAGCGCTGGCTGTCCCAGGTCACATTCTGGTCTGCTGAAATGTAATGATGCTGCATAACTGCATCTTTATTGCTCAAGAAATGAATCTGGACCTGAGCTTCACCTCTCATGATGAAGAGGAGACAGGATTATGCAGATTAGCCCCATTTCTAGGTGCCAAGTAGTTCTAATGAGCTCCAGTGAAATTAGGTCCACCTTGGCTATGCCCTACTAAATATGTCAAAGGCTCTAAAGCATTCTGTTGAGAACTTCAGATTTTATAAGCCTGCAACAAACATAACATTTGGAAAGGGATGTTGGCCAGAGAAGAGAAGCAGATCTGTGCTGTCATCTACATGTATTGCGTGCAGGGCCCAGGGCCCAGCCTGGTCTGGGTGAGGTCACACTGCAGCTGTCCTCTGTTCAACCTCTGCCATCTTGTGCTTGAGGACAGAAGGAGGGGGTATTAAATTGGCTGGCCCATAGTTGAAAATTGTCTCCAATATGCAATTTCTATTCAACACATTGCCGTCTGCCATTGCTCTCTTTGTGCAGGGCTGAATGATAATATGGAAGCTGTTAAGAATGAATGTCTATTTTATATTTTAGCTGCATGACATTCTTTTTACATGAGGGGGATAAGATGTTATGTGTTTATTTTCATACTCAGATATGTCACAAGTATTGATCACTTTGATTGAGAAATTTAATTTAGTAGTTACTATAGCAATCACCTCCCCTTCTTTACCAAGTACTCAGTTTGTAAGTTCTTCAAAAATGAAGGGTAGATTATTCAATGGAAAATAATGAATCTGGTAGAAGAGATCAGTGTGACAAGCCTCTGATAACTGGAGTGGAAAACGAGTGATAATTAGCAGTCTCCCTTGGATGTGGGGATGGAGAATGGGCACACTATTCTTCTTCTACAAAGTGTACAAATGTAGATTTTTCTGAACTAAACCACCAAATTTTGAATCACTGTTCTTTGTAGCAATAGATAATTAGATTAAACCCATGAAAACATCTTACTTCCCTAAGCATCTTGTATGCAGCAAGTTCACTGGTAACATTCTTCTCGCTCTCTTCCTGTCTGTCCATGCTTCAGGGGCCAATTCTAGCTCTACCTGCTCTAGGGAACTGAACAGTCCAGTTCAAAGGAATCTCTGCCTGTTCTGAACTTAACAACTCAGTGTACCACTCATTTGAGATTTGGCATGTACTACTTGCTGTGAATTGTCTTAATGTTAAATTGTATTATGATGATGAATCTGGATATGGAATCTCAATCAATTTGTTTCAAGTCTATGTGACTCAGTTTTTCTCATGTGTAAATGGAGGATAATACATTCACCTCTAGAGTCCTGAAAACTGAGAGAGAACATATCCACAACAGTATGTATATACATACTCTATATTCCCACATTGTGTAGTACATAGTAAGTGATCAATAAAATTAATTTCTCTCCATCCCCATAATGGGACTTCAAAGCAGTAGAGGCTCTTCCTCATAACTGGTTGTTATCTCCAGATCTTTAAACCTAGTTGGGGCTCAATTTGTTTGCGGCTTTGGCTGATTTATCATTTCTTTTCCCCAAGAGGTAGAGCACTGAACCTTTAAGACTAGTAATTGCATCTCAGGCATGGTTCAAAAAGATCTATACTCCATTGCTGTTTTTAGCTAGCTTGTTCAGTCCCACCCCATGGTATATACTTGAGATTTATTTTAGACAAAATCATCTTCTAGACATCCAGCCAATGTCGACTTTACACAAGATGTCAGCAAATTGAACAAAGCCACCTTCCTCTTTAACAGCTTTTACACTGCCTACCTCCTTGCCCCCAGCCATGGCTCCCAACCCTACAGACATACACCAGTGGGTGTGCTGTGCACTAGAGGAAGAGTGGGACCAGGTGGGCCCTATTCTGGGGGCCAGCATCTGTACGATCTGATAGAAACAATACCAAGCCTTTATAGATTTTTTTTTTCACAGCCTTGCTTTCTAAAAATGGGATTTAACATATATTCATGACCAAATCTAACCCATTCCTTTCTTACACTGCTGTTTCTCACTCCTTCTCAATTCCCTCCTCTGCTCACTCTCTTTTCCAACTTTATTTAGATGTTTCATGCACCTCCACCCTTTCCTTCATATTCAGCTTTATGTAGAAACAGGGAAGTTTCTCATGACCTTACCCTTCCAGAGAAGTTTATACGTGGGTATGAACAGATCAAATAAACAGGAACTTAGGTTAATTTAATAGAAAAAATAAAATATGGAATAACATTGATTTTGGCCAGTATCAATTACAACCATTCTACTATATTTTACAAAAAAACAACTGAACATTTTACACATGTACAGTATTTTTCAGTAAAAGTGGATTTGGATTTAACAATGGGTCACTAATTGAAAATAAAAAGACAAAAGAAAACAGAAATAGGACTTTTGTCTCTAGAAGGTTAGAGCATTTGTTGAGTCTCCAAACTTTGTACTATCCATTACATATATCTCATTATGAATATATATATTTATACATAATATATAACATTAACTTAAACTTTGAAAGCATTATGTTCTAGTTAATAATGTTATGTAGATAAATGAGGCAGTAACACACTAGTAGTTAAACCAGTATTTCCGCAACGTGCACCTGCATGGCCAGTGGGAAATGGAATGCACGCTGGTAGACCCCGATGAATTTTGTTGTCATGTTGATGGTTATTCGTCTAAGAAAACAGACATCATTTTTATCTTTCCTATCACAGTAACCTCGTGCCTTAAATATTATGGGCTGGTTCAGTTAAATAGATTTCTTTGCAGGCAAATTCAGTTTTGCCATCTGCTTGACCTTGCTTTAGGCTTGTGCTTGCATTTGTCCATGTAAGACTGTGCCTTTAAATGTAAAACCGTACGCTGTACCCAGGATTAACTCATTTTTTGTGTGTGTCAGAAGGGCCTGCGGTATTATGAAGGGGAAGACTGCTTAGCAAAATCAGTTGGTTCCCTAATTACTTATGAATCATTATGTGATTCAATAAAATTCCAATGCTATTAACAGGGTCATCAGATAATTTATTTATTATTCACCTTGGGTTGTAAGTTATCTTTGATGTCTAGAAATATTTTCAAGGCAGGCTTTTCACTAGCTTGCTGTTTGGATGGGGACCTTAGCATCTACTTCCCACCTCTTTCCCAGGATAGTCCATATTGATAGTATTCCTCTCCTCAGCTGTGACTCCAGCAGCATCTTCGAAGTAAGGCTCTCAGAAGCATGAAGCCTGCAAGATGGCTGGTCACTCGTAAAGCAAATGAGGTCACCAATGAAGCTTTGATATGAAGAAACTTGATATCAGTCTACCCTCCCCTAAACAGAGAAATTGTCAAAAGATCTATAAGATTTCATCGTTTCTGGCCACTAATTCAAACAGTGTTCTCATAATTCAGTCTTCTAGTTTTGATGAAGTGTTTAGAGAGTCATAGAAAACCAGTGAAAATATTTCTTAAAAAAAAAAAAACCCAAAGAAACAGATCATCTCAACATTCAGTGGACCAGCATATAATAGTATGGCATAGTTATAGAGGGACAGAGGAGTGGGAAAATAAGAACTAGAAGGGTACAATCATGCCACCCACATTCAATTTCCAGTTTTATTTTCTTAAAATGACAAGATGAAAAAACTTCTAATAAGCACCATTGAAAAAAGTTGCCTGGCCAACATGGGCACCAGCTTAAATATTATTTAAATAAATTCCATTTCTTAAAAATACAGGACCTCTTAGAAACTTTTGACTCCAGGAAGAAATTTCCTGCATCATATTCAAAATGCTTCCCACCATGACAAATGGAATTTCTGATGGCCTTTAAAAAAATGGGGGTAATGGCTAGATAGCACCAAGAGGTTGTGCAGGGTCTACAAAGTTAACACTCTGAATTTCAGGGGAGCTGGATCAGCCTCAGCTCATCTATGTACCTCTGCATTCTGCCCATCTGTCCATCACCAATTTGACTATACAGAGCAATCCCATTTGGCGAACTGTGTGTAAAATAACCCAATCTACAATGGAAAAGCCAGTAGCAGCAAGTCTATCTGATGAAACCAGTGCAGCAGACTTATCAAGTGAGTAAAATGCAAAAACCAGTACATAATGCATGAAGTAAATGATGTGTGGAGAGTATCAATGTTTCACTGTGAAATACCATGGCAAACGACACTAAACACAACTCTGTAGGATGTTCCTAATGCCCTCAGGTCCAGTTTTCTGTCATTTCCCCCAATGGTGGACTCAAGCATGCAAGAGCTTTCTATTTCATTTTTGTCTATTTATGCTCTTGCAATGTTTTGGAAAGGTATTTTTAGGTGTTTCAAAGGGGGAAACAAGCAAATCAATGCAAAAGGGAAAAAAATGGACCTTCAAAACCAGGGCAGGAAATCAAATCATTACTTTAACGTCAAATTTTGGCATCAAATGCTTTGGTCATACAATACTGTCTCTGTGGTTCTGGCTGTTTAGCACTAAACACCCAGTTATAAAAGGTAGGCTTGTTGTAGGTTTATTTTTTTTTTCCATTTAAGTTCTGACAAAACAGTTCACCATCTCCCTGCACAAACTTGAGAGAGAGAGAAAGAAAAAGAGAGCAAGAAAGAGAGAGGTGGCTTGCTTTTTTTTTTTTTTTTTTGGCTTGTTTTTTTTTTCTTTTTAATAATATGGAATAATCTATAAGTCTACAGGAACAAAGAAATCTAAGATGGCTGCTCAGCCTTGAAATGTACATGTTTTGCAGCAAAGTTGTTGAAGAACCTTCCGTTGGCACAGATTGTTCTTTTTCACAAGCATACAGAAGCCTCCTTCCGCCCAGGACTCTTCCGTTGCTTTTCCGGAAGTCAGCAAGAGAGGAGGGGAGTTGAAGACCAGAGCGGCATGATGGACACACACGGAAGAAGGTTGTGATTGGCCAGAGAGGCAGATTTGGGGGATTGGAAGAGATCATTCAGGAGTAGTCAACAGGAGGAAATTTGGTCCACCCAAAGTGATTTCAGTCAACAGCATTGTTTTTCAAGGAGAGACATTGCAGTCCAATGTAATTGGTATCCATTTGTGAAAGAAAAAAAAATTAGAAAAAGAATAAATTAGAAATCAATTAATAACACAAGCAAGAAATTTTTCTTCTTTGCGTTACCTAGAGCAGAGAGTATACAGTCATTTATACCATATTTCATTGAATCTAAGACACAAGATTTAAGATGCACCATCATTTTAAGTAACACAAAGGAAAAGATGCTTCTTCATATTAAACTGTGACACAATATTCTCTTATCAATTAGAATTTTAATTTTATACTTATTAAAAGTATTTGTTATATTTATGTAACATTCTGTTTTGTTTCCATGCTTATGCAAGAATCTTTCCTTTGAATATTGAACAATAGTTTAATTTTTGAACTTCTTTAGAACTGCAATTAAATTCAACACAAGAAGTAGTCGTGTGCCTAACTCGGTTGAACAGATATCTCTGCATCCAAGTCTCGTATCTGGGCAGTAACACTGATATCACATCAGTTTTCTGGTCAAAAGTGGTTGTAAACTGCCACAAATTATAAGATGCATCTGATTTCCGAGATGATAAAATGTAAAAAATATGTCTTAGAATCACAGAAATACGACAGTTGAAAGAGAATAAATAACACATCCTTAAGTGCAGCTGCCATGTGATTTCAAAAGCCTGGTGAGCCATCAATGATCTTATTTTGTAACTGACCTGAAAATGGACTCACTGCAGATACGATTCTTCATTTCCCACTTCTGTCCACTATGCTGACACTCCGCTTTTAGCAAAGCGCCATTTGACATAACTTGTCTGGTACTCACCATGGTTTAGGGAAAGTAGTTAAAGCATTGCAACTCTTGAAATGCCTGGTACCAAGTGCTATTGGTGAACATTTCAAGTTACAATGGATTTCCTGCATCTGTCACTTTTTGTTTTTGAGACAGTCTTGCTCTGTTGCCTAGGCTGGACACGATTTCTGCGCTCTGCAACCTCCAGGGTTCAAGTGATTCTCACGCTTCAGCTACCCGAGAAGCCAGGATTACAGGTGCGTGCCACGCTTGGCTAATATTTGTATTTTTAGTAGAGATGGGGTTTCACCATTTTGCTCAGGCTGGTCTCAAACTCCTGGCCTCAAGTGATCTGCCCTTCTTGGCCTCCCAAAGCGCTGGGATTGCAGGTGTGAGCCACCATGCTTGGCCCAATCTCTTTCATCTTCCTCAAATTTTCTGTTACTAACTTACAAAAAATTCTGGTCATATTCAGAAATAGGGGAACCATGTTTTTAAGTAAAGTAAAGGAGGCACTTGCTGGTAACTAAAAAATGATACTTACATGGTCCCTGGGGTGCCACCACCCCAAGCCTCTCTCACCTCAGTGTGCTATAGTAGAATCAGCCCTGGCAAGAAAACCTCAGAACACAGGGCCTGTGTCGGGCCCATCCCTGCCCCAGACCAGTCATATACTGGAAAAACCATGGAGATGCAAAGTCATCTACGATGCTCCAAAGAAATAAGACCACAAATGATGTCCTATCAGTGCTATCATGTGCCCAGTCCTTTCTGACACCTTTTTGAGATTCCTTGTAGGGAGTTGTGGAATAACCAGATGAGGTCAGTAGTATTATCTTCTTCATTTTCTAGAGATGGTGGAAATGAGGCCCAGAGCAGTTCATAACCTGCCCAAGGCATTCTGACTTCCAAGTCCACATTCTCTTGACAATGGCACTGTTTTTTCTTTCATGAAATTTCCAGAAGGGGAAACGTTCAAAAGAAGGGAAAGAATAAACCTAGGGCAGGGATCGTGTCAGTCAGATTGTTGCAACTGCATATTTTTTGTTTTCTTTTTCTATTTTTATAACAATCTGAAGATGTTTTGAACAACAATAGTTGAAACAATGTCTTTCTACATCATATCTTTATCTTTCTATATCTGCATAAATTTAGGAGTAAATTTCAGGGTCCCTTCGGCATAAGTTAGTTCACAAAATGTTGGAGTTGGAGTAATTTTAAATTCATTCATTTTACAGATGGGGAAACTGAGGCTAGAGAGGTGAGGGAACTTGGTGTTTGTTAAATTGTTAGGGAGAATTGGATGTGCAGTGGTTCTTAAACCTGGCTGCAGATTAGAAACACTTGGGAAGTTAAACCCATGATCATGGGCTGCACCCTAGATCAATTCAATCAGAATATCTGGGGATGGTGCTGCATCCTGGCATCTTGGTTCAGAATCATTGGTGCAAAGAAGAACAGACCAACATTGTGAAATACTAAGTTCTATACTTAGGTCGATCATTTCCTAGCTCTACACCCTGGGTTTTCCCTTCTGTAAGATGAAGATATTACTTTCTAGCTTCACAGGCTTAATGAAAGATTCAGATACCATTTAATTACTCTTTATACATCAAAATTATAAACAATCCAAAAATAGGAGATTGGCTAAAAACTGTAGCATCTTCACATGATTGAATTTTATGCTGCTATTA
This sequence comes from Mandrillus leucophaeus, assembly GCF_000951045.1. Lineage (NCBI taxonomy): Eukaryota > Metazoa > Chordata > Mammalia > Primates > Cercopithecidae > Mandrillus > Mandrillus leucophaeus. The sequence goes on from NW_012102699.1 coordinate 2,719,943, forward strand.
AAAATAAAGTTTCCTAAAAACATAGGATAATGTTTCTGCCTAATGCTTAGTGCAAAAAGTAACATACAAAACTCTATGTGCATGGTATTTTTAAAAATCTGGTGAAAAGTACCTATGGTAAAAACTGGAAAGAAATACAACAATTAGCTAGAAAATGCTACATATTGTATAATTCCAATTATATAGATTCTGGAAAAGGCAAGTCTATGGAGACAGTGAAAAAAAAAAAACCAGTAGGGGGAACGAGAGATGAGTAGGTAATTCACAGGGGTTTCAGGGCAATAAAACTACTGTGCATGGCACTATAATGTTGCCTATATGTTGTTATACATTTGTCCAAACCCACAGAATGTACAACCAAGAGTGAGCCCTAATGTAAACTGTGGACTTTGGGTGATAATGATGTGTCACTGTAGGTTTATCAACTGTAACAAATGTACCCCTCTAGTGCTTGATGCTGATAGTGGGAGAGGCTACGCCTGTGTTGGGGGAAGGGGGTATATGGGAAATTTCTGAACTTTCTGCTCAATTTTGCTTATGAATCTAAAACTGCTCTCAAAAAATGAAGTTTATTAATTTAAAAAATTAACTTGAGCTACATTGGCCAGTGCCACTATAGCTGACTTATTTCTTCTTGCAATTCAAACAAACAAACAAATCCATTAAGGGTAGAAGTTCAAGATGAATGAATGCCACCAAAATATTGGGCATGTCATATCTGATGCATGCTGTGAGTTTCTTTTTTAAGTGGAAAAATATTAGTCCTGAAAGTAGAAAGACCATACTTTGCTCATAAGATCGATATGAGCAGTTGTACTCACCATCCTTGCAAATGGCTCCCATTTGACACATTCCTAAGTCTAAGAGATACCCACTGGGGCAGCTTGTACAGTTCTTGAATCCTGGGCCATTGCACGTCAAACAACTGGTATCACATCTATGAGAAAAATGTATAATTTTTTAAGCCATTCACACAGGCACAGGGGAAGGTGTGTTTACTAGTAGCCTCATAATGTCTTAAATTTAATTATCCCTCTGAAGATGACTCAAAAATCTTTTCTCACAAAAATCGCTAGGTTTGATGACACAGGTAGACACTGTGATTTTAAAGGGTATCGAGCATGTACTTGAAATTGAAATAGTAAAGGTATTAAGGTGCCCCCGAGGCAAAGGAATAAAAATATCAAAGATAAGCTGGGTTAAAGCTTCACAACAGTGTCCACAGGTCCACGTTTAAACCTAGTGTTATCATTACAAATTCTACGTTTTCTTATTTTCTTATGAAGGTAGTCATCAAAAGAACTTAGGTCTAATTGCTAGGGCCCAGGGGGCAGATCCACTTACTTTTTGCAGGATTTGTATCCATTCTCTGAAGAGTGGTCAAAGTAATAGCTGATACTACAGCTCTGCACGCATCTCCCATCCTCCATGAAGTAGCCCTCTGTGCAGCTAATGCACCCATCAGCTCCTGCCCCTTAAAAGCAAGACAAGCACAGGAAATGAGAAATAAAACCTCAGAGGAGGTGGTGTCATGGGCTTCTTTAACAGTTTGAGAAAATGGCATCAACCTGCTATAATTTTAAGATTAATAATTGAATATTCATGCTTTTTCTTAATTTCCCTGGGAAAAAAGCCTTCCCAGTTAAAATGGAACCTCTTGACAAAAACATCCACTCCCTTTAGAAAGAGGAGATATCACTGGGCTATGTAAGTTTCTCAGTGAGGATAGGATGCCGATGACTGCTTGACTTTCAATGAGAATACACACACAATTATTAAAAGAGAAATATACTTCTCTAGCATTACTTTAAAAGTAACAAGTGGGTTGCATGAGTGACGGCTCAAACCAGAAAGAAAAGCAAAACCAGAACTGGGAGAATAAACAAAAGAACTAGGGAAGGTACCAGCACAAGTGGCGCAGAAGCGGTGGCAGGGCTGGCAGTCCTGGCCATTGAAGTACTGTCCGTCTTCACAGGAGACAGAACACCGGGATCCCTGCAGGCTGGAAGAAGTATAAAGGGAGCTTCAAACAGACTGTTGTGATCAGGCCAAAACGTAATGACTCCCCAAACTCCATATGTAACAGATACAGTTTCCCTCAGAGGCTAGTGGACTTGGCAGAGCTTCAAAGCAGGGGAAATAGCCCGTGTACCCTTTTTTTCCCCCCCTCCTCTCAATGCTTATAACGTTTTTCTGTGCCTACAATGATGTCCATAGCATACACACATGCTGCTAGGCCTTGGGGACATTCTCCTTAATTTGTTAGACTGATGGGCACCCTCCTACTTTGCGCAACATCTTACAACCCAGAGGTTTTAAAAAGTATTTGATTGACAAAAGAATCACATTGTCTAGCAACATGCCCAACAACTTCTTAATATCCAGACTTACTACGTAATAAATTAAAGAGTTATTTCATGATTATAAATGCAATAGGGACACATGGTAAAATGAATTATGACTGAGCAAAAGTGTACGACCATCCTGTCCAATCCACAGCTCAAACTCTCCGAGTAGCCATTCTGATTGTGTTTCTGATTTCAGTCTTCTATGGGTTCTCATCAAAACAAGATTTAAAATACTTTTGCCTCTATTTCTTGGTTTATTCATTTTAAACACTCTAATGAAAAATTTATCAAAACTGTACTGCTAGTTCCCTAATCATCTTGACTTTTCTTTGTTATATTATTATTTAGTGTTTCTGGGAATTAACTATAGTAATCTACTTAAATTTCTATTCATCTAGCAATATGAGATAGTATCTAATGAGTTGTCAGAATGTCAAATGAGAAATGCATATTTTTCTCTCCCTTCTAATTTCTGTTAGCTATTATATTTTTCACAGTCTACAGGTTGATTCTTAAAATTGAAAACTAATAAAAAATTGTTACTATATTTGGCTGGGCATGGTGGCTCACACCTGTAATCCCAGCACTTTGAGAGGCTAAGGTGGGTGGATCACTTGAGGTTGGGAGTTTGAGACCAGCCTGGGCAACACAGTCAGACCGTATCTTTACAGAGGCTAAAAAAAAATTGCCAGGCATGCTGGTACCTGCCTGCAGTCCCAGCTACTCGGGAGGCTGAGGCCAGAGGATTGCCTGAGCCCAGGAGTTTGAGTGAGCTATGATCGTGCCACTGCACTCTAGCTTGGCTGTCAGAGCAAGACTCTGTCAAAAAAGAAAATTACTCACTGAATAACTAGTGTGATTGGAAACATAGTGAGAAAATGTAATCCTATGCTACCAAATCAATGAAACTAGAAGATCAGTATCTAAACAGGGTTAAATGGTTTCCATTGTTTTAAACTCTTCATATTGCTCCAATCGACATCTTAATTGACTGCTTTGTATGTGGATAATGCTAATTTTAAAAATTAAAATTTATTTTTCCCTATGCTCTTAAAAAAATTTGGAAAGTACAAAAACAAAGTTGAAGAAAAAAGAAACCTGAACAGTCACCAGTAGCATTTTCATTTATTTCCTTCCTGGATTTTGTGCATTGATATTTTTTTTTCCTGTTTGTTCGTCACCACTATTTAAAAATTTACAAGTCTCTTGAGGCAAAATGGTCAACCCTGGAAGCCCTTAGAAAAATGCAAGGAGACTAAGGGCAGCATAACTGAAAGTGGACTTCATTCATAGATCTCACTGGCCAGAGAGAGCGAGCTGTCATTTAAAAAGCCAAAAGAAAATCCCTTTCCCTTTCTGTAGCACTAGAAAAAAGGATATTGCCTTAAATGGATCTATTTGAGAGGAAATAAGGACCACTGAAACACTTATCAAAGTTAAAAAGCTGCCTAGTTTTTCTAATACAGGATAGCACTTCCTTGTGAGGCTGGCATCTGTTCAGCAGGACACAGAGGTTGCACTGTGTGGAGAAGGAATGAGGTAAGGGGGACGTGTAACAGACAGTAGTCACCAATCCTGAACTTTGCTGCTGCTTCCAAAATACAGGTACTGCGAGGCTAATGCACCTGGTATTGTGACCGCCTCTGTGCTCTCTGTGATAAACTGGCCAGGTTAGACCTGTGCTGTACAACATAATCTGGCACACATGGCTACTGAGACCTTGAAAGGTAGCTATAGTATGGCTAAAAAGGTAGCTATAGTATGGCTAAGCAACAGAATTTTAAATTTTATTTAACTAATTTAAGTCTAAATGTGAAAAACTGGCACTTGATTCCATTATTGGCAAAAATTTGGGTAAGTCTGGAACAACTTGGCTACGTAAACTTTTCTTTTTCAACTACAAAACCTAAATAAAGATCAAATATTTCTCATGAAAACAATTTTGTCTGAACTCAGATGTGTTTTAAGGGTAAAACATACATCAGATTTTGAAGACAGTAAAACAATGAAAAAGAATGAAAAACATCTGATAATAGTTTTTCAATTGTTGAAATGATAATATATTAGATGAAATAAAATATTTTATGAAACTCGAATTTCCCCTGTATCTTTTTACTTAATGTGGTTACTGGCATATTTAAAATTACATATATGGCTCTCAAATTTCTATTGGCATATACTGGTTTAACATACCCTATATAATGTTCCCTAAGAAATAAAATAATTTAAATCATCTTTTATTTCTCATGAACCAAGCATGGGCCAGATGCTACAAAAGGTATTTTGCAACTGTTATCAGAGTTAACCTTTATCATAATCCAGCAAAACAAGGGTTATTATCATCATTTTATAGAGGAGAAAATGAAGGCTTGGAGTAGTCAAGTGACTTGCCCAAAGTCACACAGTTAATAAGTAGCAGAGGAGGATGTGAGTCCACATCTACTTTCTTTCTTTTTATTATACTGCTTTGCTCCTTCTCCAAGAATTAGGTGGCTAATTCTTTCTCAGTACTGAAGTCTCGAGATGAAAATTGCCAAGTAAGCTAATACTGAATGCATTTATGGGGGCGGGGGGGAAAGAAATAAAGCCATAGATAATTGATCAATCTAAATGAAAATGATGCTCCAATACTGGTTAATGGTAAAGAATGTACCTACCTGGAAACTGCCTGGACCCTGCCTAGTTTACCTCCAATCACAGGTGGAAATAAAGATACGATCAATACCTAAAAGAAATCCAGTGCAGCAGAGTTCTAATTCCACGTACAGCCCCAGTCCAACTCCTCACTAAATGCAGAATGGTCTGACCTTCCCTACTGAGATCAAGAGGCTACCTAGTTAGTTTGAGCTGTACATTGTTCTCTTAGAGAGCAGACCAACTATTGAGCTTTAGCAATGAGCAAGTCATCCGTTCAAGGAAAACATCTCCTGGTGTTAAATCTATGTGCATACCATAGCATAATGGAACCAAGCCTGAGGTACTTAAGATAAGAGAATGATTGGGTATGTGGAGAGAAATAATAAAGATAAGGGAATAATTTCCGACCATCCAAGGAATGAATCAGGGGGATTAAATATAATTCATTGGTATTACCTGCACAGTAATCCTTGACTGGCACAATGCAGGTTAAAAAGCACAAAGAATGCCTCTCAAACGGCCATTTTTATTGACTTATATCTGAGCCATCTTTTCTAAAGAGAATTTGTTTGGATATAACCCTTCTTTAGCCAACACAGCATCCCATTTCTCACATATAATAGTAGAGATAATGCAAATAGCAATCAAGTGCTTGAATGGGAGTCAAACCAAGGGTAGATCGTAAGAGGGCTATTTGTTTAGCATTTTTTCATTTTATTTACATTGAGAAGCTCTTTGGGCTGTGTTACTTAAAAAAATCCTTCACTCTCTTACCTTAACCCATCCCTACATTCTGTACAGTTATGGAATTCAGTACATGTCTTGCAGTTTTCACTGCATTTCCGGCAAAGATTTTTTTCTGTTAAAAAAAAGAGAAAGTTATAAATCAGTTGGTCAATTGGATTCCATAAAAGCATCAGAGATGTTCTAATGCTGGCTAATGTATGCTATAGTACCTATGGCCTTGACTAGAAAATTACAGGAAAAGCCATAGAATCACTGTTTGTTACCATTTCTCAGCAAACCAAGTACAGACAGGAACCGTAACACTGGAAAACACCTTACACTTCTCTGCCATTTTGCAGACAAGAAAATGATAGCCTAGCTAATTCTTAGTTGAACAGTTTATAGGCCTTTTTTTTCTTCTTTTTCTTCCTAGTCTCTCTCCCCAGCAGGGTTTCTTAACTTGCAACAGTGCAAAGCCCACTCAGGAAGCTGGAACAACATCACTCTATAAGGATTGAAAGGCAATGCCTGAGACGGAGGAATGGGAATGTAGACCCTCATGCTCATAACTTTTTGGGCTGGTCAGTTGAGCTGAACTAGAGAAGGGAATCTACATTTAAGACTGCAAGGTAAGGACTGCTTATTTCTTACATTGTTTATTTTAAACACTATTTTAGTGTCTTGCACTTTACAGCAGCCATGGAATTGGTATAAATGTTATTATAATTCAGAAAATATCTATATTCTGGAGAATAGAAATGCATCATTTGAACAAGTATACTGTAAATACTTGCCTTCCTAGTTACTACCAGGTCCATATTGAAAAAAGTTGGCAAATTTATGGTTGTTCTGTGGAGGAAAACATTTGGCATATTAAGGAAGGACTTCTACCTTAGACAAAATTTTGCTAAAGTCTTGGTACCTGCTCTGATATGCAAGTGGATTATAGCCATGTGAATGTGTAGAACTGAATGAAGTTTCTTCGTGGGCTTCCATCTGCTTTTTAAATGTTGGTGTTCTTCAGGGTTCCATAGAGAAACACAACTTAGTGGATCCCTGCAAAGACCTGCTGGATCAAGTCTGAGCCTCTGAGCATGAAATACGAAGCCCCTTACAATCTTAACAGTAGTCATCACATGGTCTCTCTCACTGTCTCACTGAGAATACTGAACATGCATAGAATCTGAACTCAGATGACCTAGATTTGCATTCTGCTTTTAGCAACTCCAGTGGGCAAGTTCAGGGTCTCTGTTCTCTCACTCATTAAATGGAGATTATAATGCTACCCACCTCTCTGGTTGTCTTGAGAAGTTAAATAAAATTAATTATTCAAGGGAACGATATGAACTATTAAGCACTGTAAATGTGTTGGCAGTAATTACTACTACTGATGATCATATGTGATCATTATGTTGTACATAAATGGACTCATTAGAGAAGAAAACTATAACATAAGGCAATTACATAGAGATATACAAACCACTTGTATCAACACTTTGTGGTAGCTGAAGTCATAGTTTGAACACCTTAATTATCTACCTTCTAGGCTCTGGAAACAACTGACTCTCAATTACTTTGGTTCTGTCATATAATATTCCAGAATCAAATTTCTTTTCCAAGGCTCAACCTTCTTGATAGAATTTTGACTTTTTTTCCCCACAAGGAATACTGCATATTTCTGTGGATTCTTTATGCCCCCTTCTCTCTCCCAATTTCTCTTTTCTCCCTCAAGTCAAAGTTCATGTTCTAAATTTTGGGGCAAGCAAGAAAGGCAGAGTCCCTACCCACTGCCCTAAAGGGTAAGTTGAGAGACCCTGTCTGCCTCACAGAGAAATGCTCCTCTTTGAAACCAGAGAGAATTTCACTTCTTAAGAAGCAAGAGTATTCACTTCAGATTTCTTGTCTGATTTTATTTTAAATAACTCTTGTTCCTTTAAACTTGAGTTTTCTTTTTTCTTCCTTAGGTTGTGCAGAAACATGAAATTTCAGTGCCATAATATACCATGGTATGACGTTCTTGTTAAGAGAAATTATCCAGAACTCAGAAATAAAGTAAAAGGTAACTGCAGTCCTTTTCAGAGCCACACTAGAACACTGTCCAAAAGGTCTACCTTAAGATTATTTAATTCTCTAGGGCAATATACGTTCGTCTGTTTGCTAATGATGGCTGATTATGGCCCAAACTCTGTGTTAATGCACAGATTTTTGTTTGGTAAGGTTGCAAGTTACTTCTATTCATTAGAAAAAAAAAAAAACACTTCCCCAAATTCTACTTGTATGGCCATGTAGAAAATTATTAAATGATTCCATTTTGTTTCTAACTTAGCAAAAGGATTTCCATTTTGCCTTTCCTGGTGGACTACAGTACCTGATCATCTTTCCGCCCTGTTCGTCACCTTGCAAGTTCCCTTATTAGTGGGTTAAATAAGTCATTGACAAATGTTCATTCTACTCTTAAAAGACAGTCATATTTTTTGAACGTTTTAAAAAGTATATTTTGATATCATACAGACCCGGTGTCTATTTGGTCAGTGTGCAGAAAAGAGCAGGCCTGAATGTTGTCCTTTGCAAATCTGCTTGTAAGGTTGGTCCATGGCTGGCACATCTGGGAACTTGAATTTTGGGAGGGTTCCCACTACCCTGAAAAGAGTGGCTCACTTTGTCTAAACTGTTTGTATAAATAATATGGTTTATAGGGAACACCTATTTTCCTTTGAAGAGTCTGGAATTTTGGTACGTGTCAAGTCTGACCAGCCCCCAGTGACAACCCTGGGCCCCGAGTCTCTAATGAGGTTCCCTGGTAGACAACATTTCATGCATGTCATCACAGATGGTTGCATGGGGAACTGAACACGTCCTGTGTGGCTGAACCTTGTCCCATATGCCTTTTCCCGTTGATGATTTTTTTGCTGTAATATCTCCTATCTATGAGTTCATGAGCACGACTATATCCCAAGCCTTGTGAATATTCCCAGCAAATCACTGAATCGGGGGGTGGGCTTGAGGATACCCCGATAAAGTTATAAGCATTTTTACATAAAGCTTCTAAAGGGTTCGCTTAAAATAAATGAACTAGATCCTGTTTGATATGAAGCACAATTCCAGATTTCACAAAGAGGACTATCCTTCCTGAGGTCACTCACATGATAAACCCCACATTTCTTCTCTAAAACCCAAATATTTGAAGTGAGCTTACTGGTATCCTGATATGACCCATCGGGGCAGTGAGTAACACAGCTGTTGGTTTCTTCATTCAGAAAGTATCCATATTTGCAGGACAGGCACTGGTCACCATGGCTCCCAAAGCAGGACTCACAGTTGGGAGCACACTTCCTGCAGCGCTTCTTGTCGGCGTGGTAGTGGCCAGGGGGGCAGCTGGAGACACAGATCCTGCATTGTGAAACGATAAGAAAGAAGGCAGCGTCACGAGCGAAGCAGTCCTCAGCATTCTCTTGCAGGTGCTGAGCAAATGGCTGAGCTCAGCCTCCAAATCACTTTTAAACCAGGATGCCAACACCACATCCAGAGAGCCAGATTGATTGTTAAACTTCCTCCTGCACAGTGTGCTGAAGCAGCAATGCAGTTACCCAACACCAAGTCTACCAAGACTTGTCAAACCGTTTCCTGGTTTACACCTAGCCCTTGAAAAAGGATGATGGTTACAGAGAGGAAGGTTATGGGGGTGAATCAGAGGAAAACTATGTGGGAACCACGACTTCATTCAAAAAGGTCCCTTTAATAAGGTGTGACTTCTATTTTCATGTGTTGTTTGTCATATGGATTCTGTATGTGCATATGTGAGTGGTGGTGGTGGTTGTATGCTGTTGTCTAAATTAATATAAATATATTTAAATTTATGTTGTGTATGAGAACACTTAAAAAAAAATTTTCTGGTTTGCCCATAATGGAAGGACAGAGTTTTATTTATCCATTCAACAAATATTTACTGAGCACCAATTAAACGTTAGGCATTTTGCTAAGTGCAGGAGATAACAGAAGCTGAGAGATAGTCAAAGTCCTCCTTTCTCTTAAGGAATTTAAATTCCGGCAGACTTACAACAGGAATTCTTAACATGTCTGGGTCTGTCTGGGGGACTGGAGTATGGAGGAACCATGAGGCAGCTCCGCTTAGTGAGTTTTCGCCTGAAGGAGGAGGGAGAAGGTGGGTGAGGCTGTGGGAGACAACGGGAGGTCAGGATGAACTCTGATTGGGGCAGTCTCCATTCTTTGGCCCTGCCCAGGAAACGTATCTGCACAGCTCAAGCAGACACCAGGGGCTCAGAGGCACAGGGTCCACCTTAGTGCCCATGGCAGAAGAGTGAGATCAAGCAGGACCAACCCCTTTGCCACACTGATGGCCTATGTGCTGGGGAATGTGGAAAAGCATCAGTTTGGCCTGTGCATTGGCATCTTTGTGAAGCCATGAAATCGAATATCAGTGGGGTGGAAAGGACACAAAACTTGTGTGAGATGGGAGGAATAAGTTCAAGAAATCTGTCATGATGACTAGAGTTAATAACAGTTCATTGTGTACTTGAAAACTGTCACGAGAGTAGTGTTTAAGTGTTCTGGCCACAAAAAAAGATAAGTATGTGAGTTAATGCATATGTTAAATAGCTTGATTTAACTGTTCCAAAATGTATGTATGTATATGTATATGTGTGTATGTATACACACATACATATACATACACACATATACACACACATATATAACATCAGTTGTGCATTATAAATACATGCAATTTTTACTTGTCAATTAAAAAGAAAAAGGTCTGGAGGGGCAGGTGCTTAGCTGGTCCCTCCACCATCCTCCAAATGTGAGAGAAGACATTACAGTTTCACAGCATACACGCACATTTTGCGTTTTGTAACTTAATATAGTTTTCATCATTCTGAATAACATAGGGAGGCAGTCGGCCTGCACAGCAGCCTCTTTTCTATGCTTAGGTCCTGGTGGGAGAATAGTGGAAGATACCAGTGGCCTGCACACACCCCATGGTATTAGCCTTGCAGGGACTCCTAAGATGCCTGTGGGAGTGGCACATGCTGTGGGGATGTGACTTGGCCCCTCTCTTACCTGGTATTGTTTTTCAGCTTGTAGTAGTAGTGCAAACAGTCATTGCAGTGGTCTGGTCCTGGCCCGTCACAGCCAACCTCACTGCACTCAGGGTCGCAGGGACCTTTCCAAAAGACATTAGAACAATACTTGGAAAAATGATTTTAGAGCAGGTAAGCTTTACCTTGAATTTGGTATAAAATAAGTCTTTTTTTTTCCTTATGCAGAGAGTTTCTTTAAGACAGAGGAATAATTGTCAATGTGGCTTTAGGTCCAGAGATGAGCTCTTGACTTTTTTCGACTTTTGATTCTTAGGCAATTTCAATTGCCTAGGTATAAAGAATGTAAATTCTAGTCATGGCCTGGTCTTCAAAGCACATATGGCTGCCTCGTGGTAGATAAATATTTTAGAATTCAAATGAACTGTAGCAACTGGAAAAAAACCAACTGCAATTAAGTATGTGTAATAATAAAAAGATTGGATTTGTAGAAAAGAGAGAAGTTGTTGACAAAAAAGAAAAGAGTTATTATTTAATGCCTGGACCAAATGACCTGTCTCATTTAAGATCATTAAAGCTACTGAATACCTCTCAAATACTGTGGCCGGTAAGAAACACCATTATGGCACCTGGCACAAGCTTATCAGCATCCAGTCTCAAACACAGATAATAGATTTAAAATTGCTTCCTATACAAAGGCCAATGGGCAATTCGACAAAAGAAAATGATATATAAGTTTAAAAAAATGCAAGCAAGTTTAAAGGATTCCAGACCTGAGATGAAAGTTCCCAATCTCTCTTACTACTTATTCTTTGGTATAGAACTGGAGAGAATGCACAGTAAGAAAAAAAAAATGTCAGAAAGATGGAGCACTTTTGTGATTGATGAAAAACTTTCTAATGACATGGGCTAGTTTAGAAGTTTTTAATTCTTCTCTTCTTTGTTCGCCACATTCTGGAACATTTGGTCTCATAATCTGCAAACTCTTTCCCACTGAAAATTCATATGATTTTAACTAGCAATAAATGTATTGAATGAAATGTACAAATAGTAAATCAAGGGTAGTAGAAAATCTACTTATTTTAACCCAAAGGACTTACTGTTATACCTTGGTTTCTTTGAGTCATTATGGGACTATGTTTCATAATTACTGAATCACAGAAACATAAAATGTTAGATCTCGGGTGGAATGACTTAGAGAAAAATCTGGTAGTCAAATACCCTCATTTTACTGATGAGGAAACTGATTTTCCAAGAATTTCAGTGGCTTGCCCAGTATCACATGGTGAGGAGAGGGGTCAACGTAGGTCCTGATACCTAGGTAAAAATTTCCTGCTTAGAGGTAGCAAACCATGTACTAGGGATGACTTCTCCATCTGAATGGAAATAAGTCATTTCAAAATGCTGCAGACTTGAATATACTTCTTATTAACTGCAAGAGTCATTTGACAGCACTGCTTGTTTCTATTTTCCCCAAAGCTTCAAATTGATCTCTAAATTCCATAGCTACTGCAACTTGGGACATTTTAGCCATCTGCCATCGTACACCAGGGGAGGGGTGTCTCTGCTGCCTATGGACTGACGTTCAGCCAGCTGTGATCTCACAGTCCCTGGGATCCAATGACACAGTATGGGAATCTGGTTATGATAACGCCATCTGTGTCTCTAATCTGGCTGACTTCTAAATGAAGGTGAAAATTGCAGCTCCAAAGGAAAGGAATCATGGGTGGCCCTAAATTTTCACCAGATGACTTCTAGAATTAAAAAAAAAAAAAATCCCAAACATTTATTCTTAACATTTGCCAAAAGGGCTCTCACTGTATGGCAAGTTCACATACTATGTTGTTTCTTTTATCATCTTAAACTGTCCCAGATGCGGTTTAGCATTGTAGGTTGCAGGATAATAATGCAATAATTGTCTTGGTTCTCTCACAAGTGCCAATGTTGATGTTTTAGAGAGATAATCAGAAAAACCACAAAGATGTATAACTGTTCTGAACTCAACATTCCGAAATTTGAATTCGAAACATTACCAAAATATGAATAAAGAGTAACAGCTTACTATTACACTCTATTTATGTTATTTTGGATATACTTTCTCCTATCCGAGAAGACAAAATAGTTCGCTAGTTAAAATATAAATAGTAATGCTATAGGCTCAAAGCAAAACATCACAAAATCTAATACAATCCAGCTCTGATTAGCTTGATTGGTCTTAATTTCAAGCATGTTTATTGATTCTAGGATGCTATCTGTTTAGAATAAAAGTAACTACATGTGTATTTAAGATACTCTGTTCAGGTGGTTAATGAAGTAATTTTATTTTCAGTATTTAAAGGAAAATCTCAGAACTGCAAGAAAAAATATTTCTCATCTAAAGATACATTAAACTTGTATTTATAGTTCTTTTTATTTTTTGAGACTGAGTCTTGCTCTGTTGCCCAGGCTGGAGTGAAGTGGCCTGATCCCGGCTCACTACAACCTCCGCCTCCTGAGTTCAAGTGATTCTTGTGCCTCAGCCTTTCCAGTAGCTGGGATTACAGGTGCGCACCACCACACCTGGCTAATTTGTTTTTGTATCTTTAGTAGAGATGGGGTTTCACCATGTTGCCCAGGCTCATCTCAAACTCCTGAGCTCAGGCAATCCACTCCCCTTGGCCTCCCAAAATGCTGGGATTACACGCATGAGCCACCGTGCCGGGCCTATAAATAGTTCTTCATTAGAAGAAGCTTTGCCCATTATGTGTTATATGTCATATCTCAGAAGGATTGAATGCTCCTAGGAGTGCTAGCCAATGCAACAAGACAGTAGTCAGAAATAATGACGAGAAGGACAACAAAACCAATTTGCAGATGCTAAGGCTGTAGTACCTAAACCATCCCAGAAAATCAACTCTAAACTATATAAATTAATGAGAGAGTTAAGCAAAGTGGCCATATATAAAATAAATACAGCCAATGGATTTCCTACACACCAGCATATACTAGTTAGAAAGCAAGGAATATTTTCCACTATAAGAGCAACAAGGCCCAAAATACGTAGGTGTAATACTAACAAGAAGAAAACGACATAAAATTAAAAGATTTTAGTAAAATGGGACATGATCTATGTTTTAAATGGAAAGATTGTATGTTGTAAAAACAATTCTTCCCACAAGATTGCATATAAATTCAAATTAAATTCCAATGAGACTTTTAAAGGGAGACTTAAAAATCATTCTAAAATTCATCTGGAAGAATAATAGGGCAATAATTGCTATGGAAATGGGAAGCAGATGTTCTACAAATATAAAAATACATCATGAAATGAAAACAAAACAGTGTGGGTGGTATTGGTTTGAGAATTATTAGATTGATGAATCAGAAAAGGTGGAACCAGAAAAGATGCTGGTATAAGATCTTACTATATTGTTATAAAGGAAGCATCCTAAACTAATAAAAAAAGAAGGGATAGTTAGCCAATGATGTTAGTCTGTTTGGAAAATAACTAAAGACAGAGCTTCAATTGACACTATATGTCATAAACCAAAATGAGTTCCAGATGAATTAATGGCCAAATGTAAAAAACAAGAGATTACCAAACAAAGCACGTGAATATTCAGTAGACATTAAAGGATGAAACTTCTGCAAAAAATCAGTGTTATATTTGAGACCATAAACTCCAGCCTCTCATAGTTTTTTGTCAAAACAACACAAAACAAAACTTACATTCTCAGTGATAAGTGAGAATATGTTTTCAGCAAATATGAAACGATGTGACAGACAATAACATACAGAGTGTTCACAAACAGATAAGAGGATTACTGCACTTTGAATAGAAAAATGGGTAAAAGACAGTTGTATTTAATTCAGAGAACTACAGAGGAAAAAAATGTTTAGAATTACAGGCAATCAAAGCTATGACATTTTTAAAACGTTCACCTCTTTCTTTTTTTACTTTCTTTTTCTATTTTTTTCTGTTGGCAGGAATGAGTGTAATAAACAATCACATAGCTGGTCACAGTGTAGACTGGTACATCCTGTCTGGATAGCAAGTGACAAAATGTTTCCAAGCCCTAAAGCTGATTATCCTCTTTGATGCAGTGAGTCTCAAAACAGAACTCTATTCTAAAGAAATAATGAAGATATAGACAAAGACTGATAAATAATGATGTTTATCCAACCCGTGTTTAAAATAGTGTAAAACTCTGTAAGCGAAGTATGTGTCCCAGATTATAGATTAACTATATATTACAGTACAATCACAGTATGGACTATCAGCTTTGTAGATAACACATATGGATATTTGAATATATAAGTGCACTGATATATACACACATACAGATATTAAGGGGATAAAAATAAGATGGAAGAAAATATGTCAGAATATGGGTAGTATATTGCTCTATCATTCCATTCCATTCCATTCCATTCCCATTCCATGCCCACTCCCACTCCCACCACTCCACTCCACTCCACTCCACTCCCCTCCCCTCCCCCCTGTGGTGGGATGACACATGAGCTTTCTCTCTTTAGGCTGTGTCCCACTGGAAGCCAGCTCACCTGCATAATCCTCTGTGCCATAGTCGTCTGTGGGGTCTTCAACTCGGCTATAGCGGAACCGTTCCACTTTAGGAAACTCATTGGTTGGTGAATATGGCTGCACGGAGGTGCCATAGAGGACCAAAGACCATTCTTTCAATTTACCTTGAGAAATAATAATGAAATAACAGCATGACCAAATCTTCCCTCTTTAGCTTTGTAACATCTTTAAGTCCTTCTCACTCAAGAAAAAGCAACAGAACTGTAGGAAGCAGATGGATATGAATCACTATGTCAAACGCAGAGCTAGAAATGCATATTTCTCACCATTGGCAGAATTAACTATTTAATAATTCACATACCACATATGGACTGAGCACGTACTACAGGAGAGGCCTTGATTGAATCAGCATTTATAGGAAGACTGAGAAACAAACTTCAGATTACTGGATCAAGGGCTGAATTTCAAATTACAAATATTTAAGAGAATCCCAGAACTTAATAGACGGCCTTGTTTTTCTAGGTATAAAAGTCTGATATGGCCGGGCGCGGTGGCTCACGCCTGTAATCCCAGCACTTTGGGAGGCTGAGACGGGTGGATCACGAGGTCAGGAGATTGAGACCATCCTGGCTAAGATGGTGAAACTCCGTCTCTAGTAAAAATACAAAAATAATTAGCAAGGCGCAGTGGCATGTGCCTGTAGTCCCAGCTACTTGGGAGGCTGAGGCAGGAGAATAGCTTGAACCCGGGAGGGGGAGGTTGCAGTGAGTGGAAATCACACCACTGCACTTCAGCCTGGGGGACTGGGCAAGACTCCATCTCAAAAAAGAATTTTTTTTTCTTGGCATTATCTGACTTGTTAATAAGTAGACAGAACAACTCTTTGTTCTCCCTAATTCCTGATATCATTCATTCAATATTAAGAATACGGCCGGGCGCGGTGGCTCAAGCCTGTAATCCCAGCACTTTGGGAGGCCGAGATGGGCGGATCACGAGGTCAGGAGATCGAGACCACCCTGGCT
>NW_012102699.1:2736759-2765473 GCF_000951045.1 Mandrillus leucophaeus
AGGCTCACTGCAACCTCTGACTCCCTGGTTCAAGTGATTCTCCTGCCTTAGCCTCCCAAGTAGCTGGGAGTACAGGTGGCCGCCACCACGCTCAGCTAATTTTTGTATTTTTTAGTAGAGACAGGGTTTCATCATGTTGGTCAGGCTAGTCTCGAACTCTTGACCTCAGGTGATCCACCTGCCTTAGCCTCCCTAACTGCTGGGATTACAGGCGTGAACCACCGCACCTGGCCCAAAACAGCATTTTTCTGGTCAAGAACGCCTTGAGACCTGAGGCAAGTGTTTCACCTTCTATGAGTTTGGATCACTCACAAGGAGCATTTTTTGTTGCTTTAGTTCTTATTTATTTGTTAACTTATTTGTTAACTTATTTAGTTCTTACTTGTTAACTTATTTCTTAGCTTCATAAAATTGTGTTCAACGCAAAAAGTAAAAAGAAAAAAAAAAAGGAAACATGCCTCCATTTCATTAAAGTTAGTAAAACTGACCTCAAAAGGAATCAACCCTAAGCAGGAGTGATTAAGACAAAACCATTACAAACATAGGCATATGCTGGTAGGAAGGCAGGATGCCCCTCAGAACCCCTCTCACCTTGGCTTAATGCATAGAATCCAGACAAGGTCAGGGGCTAGGGTCTGGGGCTAGCTCAGAGAGTGATGGATTTCAGCTGTCAGCTTCCTTCATCTATTAGCATCTACCATCACCATCAAATTGATATTTGATGTTTTTAAGTGCTTACTATATGCTAAGCACCGGCCTAAGTGGTTTGTAAGTTTTATTCCATTCAATGTTCAAAACAACTCTAAGGTAGGTACTAATATTCCCAATATATAGAGGAGGAAACAGAGCCACATAGGTTGGTAACTTCCTCAAAGGCAATAAGAGGACAGACTGGTATTAAAACATACTCCGAGTCCAAATCCTGTGTGTTTAAACCATATACAGTATTGTCTCCTATTCATTTCTAGGAGTTTAGGAGCCTTACATTTAAAAATGAGCATTCTGTGATGCATGTATTTTTTTCTGACTTTTACATTGCACCAGTACAATTAGTTTATATATGGTTTGCCCTCTGCCAGCTTTTCTTTGGACTCATTTGTTAATGACCATGCTTTTCACAATCAGGGTGTTATTTAGGCCCAGAATTCTAAGTAGCATGCATTAGGGAGTGGTAAGAAGTGAATGACTGCTGGAAATTGATGACCTATCTGATTGCCTTTAGGTAGCAGTGCAAAAGAGAACCCATTTTCCTTATGGCATCTCTCAAGTGTACAAATGAAGCATATAATACAAGGACACTATAGGTCATCCTAATCATCAGTCACCTTAGAACTCAGTTCATTTTATCTAAGATCATTTTGGATGCAAAAGTTTACCCTCTAAGTGCTTTGAAGAGTACTGTCTCAAAATTGATTATTTCCCTTTGTGTTATTTCTGAAGGACATCATAAGCCCACTAGGCATATCCTTCCTGTGTAATTCATCTCTTTATATTTCGCTTATTATGTAATTTTATTTCCTTAGAACTTCTACTACAATTCACATCAAATAACTGCCATATTTGGGCCATCATTTTTTTTTCTCCTCTACCCCTTTTTCTGTTTGCTAAATTTTATAGATGATTTTGCAATTAATATTGAAATCTGTTATTATGAAATAGCTTTGTAAATACAGAAGGAGAAAAATCCATCTTGCTAACACATAAATGCAATCTGCATATATAGGTTCAATGTGCCAAAAATCAAAACAACACCCTCAAACACTTTTAATATGTATTGTAACAATAAATAAATGGGAAGAAACAATAAACAAATATAAATTCAGTTTGGAGCCAGGAAGTTCTATATTTGGGGATGAGTCTACCATTTAATTGGGCTGGAAAATTCTACAGATGCAACTGAAATTCTACTCGCTCACTGATGTAATCCCTTATTAATCAGAGAGGAAGAAACCTATCATAGGACTGTATACTACAGAAACAATGATACAGACACATGCGCATACACACACACGCCCATAAACAGGCCACTCAAAGTCCACTACTAAAGGTGTAACTCATCCTGAAATGAAAGGTTGAAGGAAAGATACACAAAGACTATATGTTTCTATTAAAGTCTCCAGGTCCGTAATAGCATTAGGGTATCTCTCATCTGGCGTAAAAAGAACACCTCAACACTTCTAAAATGACTGCAGGTGACTAGGGTTAAATGTGAACATTTAAATAGCATAAGGAGATGCCAATGCTATGAAATAGGTAACTCTAGATTACCTGAGCTACTGTGGAGTTTTAAACACGCATAATCACAGTAAGCTCTGTATAGACTCAGAACTTCTTGAGGGCAGAGGGATTTATATTCATGGTCCCTGACCCTTAGATGCAATGCATGGTTAACCAGTAGCCCTTAGGAGCAGCCTGGGCTTATCATGGAGAGTGGAGTTGCTGGTGTCTGGTGGTAATAAAGAACAGACTCACGTTTAGTTAGTTTTATAACTGTTTAAAATGCTCAAAAACGTACTCTCTATGTCTGCACCTTCCTTGGCACACAACTGCCACATTTGACAGTGTTTATTTCTCCGGGGTCTCTTGTCCTATAAGAGTCGTGCAGTGATGCCTGCTAATGGATCACAGCCCAGTCACCATGCTTCCATTTCACCTATGTGCCATGACCCTGTGCATCCTCATGGCAAGGGCAATAAGCACGGGCTGCAAAGAGGAAGAAAGGAAACAGGAAGGTCCTGGGAACTATGCAGATTACGAAGAGGTGAAAGGGTCTAGAAACTCTGGTCTATAATCTGCATGTTTTCTCTATCAATCCTGCCTTGTTGACAAACATTTGCTTTCTTGATAAAAACTTGGTAACCACTATATTCAGGCTGCATTCTGGCAGTGAGCTGGGCACAAATACTCTTTAACGAAACATTTATCCTGATTCATTGTGACCTGGCCACCATTCTGGCTTTGACCTCCCTGATTATGGGACCACTGTGGCAAACAAAGATGAACCTCATTATAGAACTAGGGAAGAGACAGCCAAAATGTACAGTCAACAATGGATCTCTCAGAATGAGTAACTTTCTCAGATTGGCAGGCAAAAGTCTGGCAAATGTGCCCTTTATCCCTGTGTTCTGCTGTGTGCCTCCTTTGCCCTGAGCAGCTAGCTGTATCTGAATGGTACACACTCCTACAGTTACAGAATGTCTAGGTTACTTGATTCTGTAATCTGGAGAGGGCTAGAACTGGATGTCAGTCCTAAAACTTCCCCCAAGCCTGGTTCTTTTAAATAGGACTGGACAGAGCATTGAGAAGGAAGACTTTATCTGATGGCTGAAGATGTGTTCATGGATGGGTGGGAAGCTAGTTAGTTATTAAACAGATCATTCACTGCTGAGCCACTCTGCAGGGCTCTGTAATGGGCAACACAGTCTCTCACCCCATGTTGCCTTGTACTTTCCCTTATTTTATATTATAAACAAGCTTTACAGGTTAGCATGAAGACGGGAATAGGCTGTGTGAAGAAACAGACTGTGCCTACCTGAAAAGACCTTTGCTAACATCATAATTTCTGTTTTACATGTCAAGAAGCATTTCTTTTTCCTTGGCTCTTGGGCTCATGCAGGGAAGAATATCATCATCATTTTCT
Source organism: Mandrillus leucophaeus (assembly GCF_000951045.1). Classification (NCBI taxonomy): domain Eukaryota; kingdom Metazoa; phylum Chordata; class Mammalia; order Primates; family Cercopithecidae; genus Mandrillus; species Mandrillus leucophaeus. The sequence continues at coordinate 2,740,400 of NW_012102699.1, forward strand.
CTGGTGGTACCCAGATTAGCTGGCATGGGCTGAGCTCAATGTCTTGCCTAAACTGAAAAGTAAATTTGGGGAAAACTAAAAAGAAATAGATAACTATGGAAGCCTGTCTCTTCTTGTGAAATCATGCAGTTGAACTCATTGCCAGTGGACAGGTTGGCTTGTTTACAGACAAAGGAAGTCTGGGAAGCTGGTTAGAGCTGTGGATCATGTCTTCTGAAACATCAATCAATAGCTGTCACGTTTCGTTCTATACTATATGTATTCTTTATTTCCTATCCTTAAATTATTACCTCTCAAATGGTAATCTTGAAAACTGAAAAACGTGCAGGCAATTCAAAGCACACATGAAATTAATCATTAGAAAAAAGATGCTAATATGTGAGTGTGAAACACTCTGGCCAAAATATACTCCATCATTTTCTTCTACACAGTAGACCAATATATAGAGAGGGAGTTCTCACCTGGAGTCTTAAAGTTCCTTAGCTGAGAGGGAGTATCATAAACTTCAAGGACCCAGTCACCAGCAGCTCTTTCCCCCCAGCAATGAATGGTCATGAACTCCCAGTTTTTAAATCCTTCCATGGAGTGATCAAATAGCCTGAAAGAGAACCATAAAACATTGCTATGTGCAACATTTCAAATCCAGTGAGGGTCTAGTTAAGACCAAGATCAACACTGTTTTTTGTACCGATTAGCAAGTTCAGCTGGGCACTGGAGCTGGTCTGCATCCTGGATGTCACCAATTTGCAGATATATATATATACACACACATACATATATTTAAATCACTGTTTTACCACAGAGAAACAGAACTGGAGCTGGCTATGTAACAGCAAATCTGGAAGGGAGAACCCACTGGGGATCAGGAAAACCAGGTTAAGACTCTACCTACAAGACTGACAGTAGAGTACTGAAGACGTGGAGGAACTGGGGCTCTCTTATACTGCTGATGGGAGTGCAAAATGATACGAGGTTCTGGAAAACAGTTTGACAGTTCTTATAAAGTTACACACACACCATACAATTCAACAATCCCCTCCTACCTATTTAAACAAGATAAATGAAGACATATATTCACACGAAGAACTTCATATGAATGCTCATAATTCCCCAAAACTGTAAACAACTCAAGTGTCCATCAACTGGTAAATGTGTAAATTGTGGTACAGTCGGCCCTCTGTATCTATAGATTCTGCATCTGTGAATTCAATCACAGATTGAAAATGGATGACTGTATATCCATATCACAAACTACCCAGTAATAACTACTAATACATACCATGACATAAATGAATTGAAAAAAACATTATGCTAAGTGAAAGAAGCCAGACACAAAAGACTACATACTGCATGATTCAATTTATACAATATTCTAGAAAAGGCAAAATTGTAAGTAAAGAAACAGATCAGTGGTTGCCAGGGGCTAGGGAGGAGTGAGGAAAAGTCATGGAGAATTTTTGAGGGTGATAGAATTGTTTTGTATGTTGAAAGTAATGGCGTGTGGCTATAAAGCAACACAGATTTGTCAAAACTCACTGAATTATTCACATAAAAAACTGAATTTACACTGTAGGTAAATTATGCTTCAGTAAAAAGACTGCTCACTAATCTTATCCAGTTCAAGGAGCCATGCTTGAAATCCCAGCCTACAACCTGCTCTTTCAGCCCTTCCAGTGATTTCCAAAGCTTCAAATTTGTAGTTTAAAATCACTTGTCGCTTGAAATAGCTAGAATTATTCTGTTTCCTGCAATGGAATCCTGAAAGATATAAAGTATGAAGGGAAAGAAAACAAACAGATTCCCTTTCAAGAATAAAGAGACATTAATAATGTATAAAATTAACATATTAAGAAATAAGTGGGTACGGTGGTTCATGCCTATAACCCTAGCACTTTGAGAGGCCAAGGTGGGCAGATCACCTGAGGTCAGGAGTTCCAGACCAGGCTGGCTAACATGGTGAAACCCCGCCTCAACTAAAAAATACAAAAATTAGCCAGGTGTGGTGGCGCACCTGTAGTCCCAGCTACTCAGGGGGCTGAGGCAGGAGAATCCCTTGAACCCGGGAGGCAGAGGTTGCAGTGAGCCGAGATCACACTACTGCACACCAGCCTGGGTGACAGAGTGAGACTCTGTCTCAAATAAACAAACAGACAAACAAACAAACAAACAAACAAACAAACATATCGCTGATGCAGGTCTATAACGTAGACTTGACTACCCAAATAAATATCCCAAAGACACAGAAGACACTTTCTGTAAAGATGAAACCTACACATAGTAGAAAGTGGAAGATGGGGCAAGTCCTTTTTTTTATAGTACTTTAAAAAATTATGTTCATCTATTATTTCACTGAAAAAAATAAAAAAAATAAAAATTATGTTCATGTATTATTTCACTGAAAAAAATAAATAAAAATTATGTTCATCTATTATTTCACTGCAAGTGAGAGAGGCAAACAGGAAAAATATCTCTAAAATTTTCTTTGGGGTAATCATGTCCAGTCACTGGGATATTTCTCTCCTTCAATGGGGACAAATGGTAACAAAGGTTATGGTAACTGAAGTTTGATGGTTATTCAAAACACACAAATCAACTGTCTTTGCTTTAATCTCATGTTTACCAGACAAATTGGTGGTTATAATTTGACCTTCTCTGTACTTCTTCCCATTGAGAGAAAATGTGCCCTTCTAAACATAAAAGTAACTAGTTCAATTTTCTTATAACAATATATTAGAACTCTGATTTTTTAAAAATGTATTTTGTCAGTGTGTCTGAGGCTCTTTCTAAAATGCCAGCAGGATTCTAAAGCTAAGGGTTCAGAAACACAATTTTGGACCGTGATATAGGTTGCACTTTGCAATGTTACCTAGAGAAAAGCAATAAACAGGAAAATCACCTGCTATATGTTCCTGAACCCTTGAAAGACAGAAAAATGAAAATTATTAGGCAGCATTCTCAGGTGTCCCATGGTCAAAAAATTTGGGAAAGGCTGACTCAAACAAAGATGGATAGAACTCTTTAATAGAGGACATCTCAGGTCTTTAGAATATGCAAATATGTTTTGTCAATTTCCATAACAGGGTTAATTGGGAGGCAGTGATTTTCAAACTTTACCTGGACATGAAGCCTATTCTCTCGCTGTTTTTAGGATATCTGTATATGATCTATAATGGTTTCCTCTCGAAATAGAGGAGTGTGGCACTTCAGTGAGGAACCAGGTTGGATCTGGCAACTTTGGCTCATAATGACAAGGATGAAGATGGTAGCTTTTTACATGAATATTTTCCCACTGGAATGGGTCCTCAGTAGAGAAAGGATGGTGCACTTTATGGAGATCCTACAATCCACTGAATGACCACAATCGGCTCATTTCACAAGTTTATAGCTTAAGACTAGACTTGGGTAAGAAGAAATGGCTGTGTCATTATATACTTAACTTACATCCATTGCATCCTTCACTAAAAACCCACAACATGTGTATGTTGGGCAAAAAGACAACAAAGAGAGGGGAAGAGGAGCTTTTTCAAACTGCCCTTTCTAACAGAGAGATGTTGTTAAAGGGAATATGTTGATACAGAAATGGCTAGAGGCAGAAACGCAGTTTAGAACCACTTCCTTCCTTAAGTTCCACAGCTCCAGCTTAAGCTCTAATTCGTTGAGGCCATGGTGCCATTTGAGGGCACTGAAGCAATAACTTGTCACATAATACCTCTCCAAGAGTGCTGAACTTAAAAGCAGTTCCCAAACAGTTTAGACAGAACATTTGGCTCATTGCCTCACATCCAAAAACTACAAAGGAGACTTGAAGCTGCCATCACATGAGGGGTAGTCTTGTTTCCACAACCTCAGCCAACTTTTAATCACCCATGGGTCAATGATTTGACTGCTGGATTAGCAGACCCTACGTTTCTTCCCTTCCACCCTTTCCTGTCCACCTTTGAAAGTCATTCCATGGCTACCAATCACTTTTAAATCACATCAGGAACAAAAATCAAATATAAACCGAGTGCCAAGAAGAAATACCCACAAATCAAAATTCAAATAAGTGTTTCAAAGCCCATAAATGGGCTTTGTCTATGTGGCTAAGCAGTTTTCCACTCCCCTGGTCTCTTCACATTATTCAGAATTGGAAAGTTCATTAATTTCATGTGAATATAAGAGTTGAGGAGAAGAATGAAAATACAGCCAAACACGACCATCACATTTTGCTGAAAGAGTTGATGGGGAGAAAAACAGGCATGGACGGATGTTGTCACCTAACTGGGCTTCACATTTCTAGTTTCATTCTGTCCTTTATAAGTACACATTGTTGTGTCTTTTAACCTGGATTCAATAGTTCAGCTACTTCTTATTTTCTACCATTGTAACATTAAAGGAAACTGCATCTCTGCGTATAACAAAAGGTAATATAGCTTGTAGGTGTACTTTGTTTGCAAAGAACATACTTGCTTAAGACAATCAAGTGTCAAACGATGGACACCTGCTACAGAGATTCCCATTGTGGGATCTTTTTTTATCAACTAAAAAGTTTAATGCCCAGTGTGAATGTCTGCGCTGTGCCAACAGTGAAGAAGTCAGACACATGCCAACATTGTTAGTGTGGGTAAAATGTCAATAAAGCAGAGCCAGTGTGCTGAAAGCCTAAATAGATTAACTCCATGCCTTTATCCACTTCTCCTCTTGCAGTGCAATTCTGTCCTGTCAAAGTTGACTTCATAATCATGTGCTTGATGAAACGATATATGCATGTGATGGCACAAATTATGCATCCAGTTATTAAAATGGTGCCCCACAGCCCTATCCTTGCAAGTGGTTTCCAAATCAATTACTTTGGATGAAGCCTGGTAGAAAAGAGGACCATCAAGTGTAGTATATCCTTTTGAGGAATTAACTCAGGAAATAACTTACATAATTACTGTAAGCTTTATTTCCTTTCCTCTTAAACAGTCTAGCCAATGTATCAAGGCTATAGCACTCTTTTATGATGTTATGGCAACTAAATCACAAGATGTTTTATAAATACTGACAGCTATGTGTTATCATATAACTATTTCTAAAATTGTAAATGGATCTTAGTTTCAGAATCATCCACTACTATTCAAACAGTATTAATGTTCACTACAGAACTAGACATCAGGACAATATTCCTGGAAGTTTTCTCTTCTCTCTCTCTATTTATTTATTTGTTTATTTATTTATTTATTGAGACAGTCTTGCTCTGTCACCCAGGCTGGAGTGCAGTGGTGCGATCTCAGCTCCCTGCAACCTCTGCCTCCTGGGTTCAAGCGATTCTCCTGCCTCAGCCTCCTGAGAAGCTGGGATTACAGGTGCCTGCCACCACACCTGGCTAATTTTTTTTTTTTTTTGTAATTTTAGTAGAGATGGGGTTTCACTGTGTTGGTAAGGCTTGAACTCCTGACCTCATGATCCTCCCACCTCAGCCTCCCAAAGTGCTGGGATTACAGGTGTGAGCCACCAGCACCCGGCCTTATTTTTTATTTTTTTAAAATGCTTCATTACAATTGAAGGTAGAGCTCAAAGAACACATCCGGCTCCCCTGTAGTTGAGTTTTTTGTTTTCTTTAGATGTTTGGTTTTTGTAAGTTTTAGATAATTTCTTCTGATACAGGGTATTTAAAACATACTATTTGCTTTTTCTCTCTTTCCTAATCTCAATTACTTCTTTAAGATTGAGAAGGAGAAAGAAACTGGTTCTAGAGGTCTGTAATACCCAAAATGATAAGGTTTTTTTGTTTGTTTTCTTTTTTTCCTGGTCAAAAACCTTCCAATATGCAAACTATTATCAATTCATTCACCAACCCCAAAATGCATTCCTTCTTGTGGGTACATAAGTACTTAATCTTCCTCAAGATTTAATTCATTTTAGAGTAGATGGATTTTACTGAAGTATCTGTTTTTATTATAAGCCCCTTTGTAATTTCCTTGCACAGCATCCAGCAACATACTGCTCCCAAGTCTTTTGATGACACCAAAGTAATAAGAATGTGTATGAAAAAGCTGGATGATCTTTTAAATCCTTGCTATTTACAGTGTGGTCTGTGGACAGGCAGCTTCAATATCACCTGGGAGCTTATTAGAAATGCACATCCTTGGACCTCACCCCAGACTGATTAGAATTAGACTTTTTGGGAGAGGGGCCCAGTCATCTGCTCCTGATAGAGTCATGTACCAGGTGCTTCAAGAAGCACGGTGTAAATAAGAGTTACCACTTATTAAGTGCTTACTATGCTAGGCACTGTGCTAAGTATGTAACTGTACGTGATCTTACTACATGTACTAACCAACTCTGTGAGGTATATCCTATTACATCTATTTTATAAATGAGGAAATTAGGCTTTCTAAATTGAAACACAGATATCAGTGAAGTCAAGAAAAACCCAGCTCTAACTCCAAAGGCTGTACCTTCTTTTGAATGAAGGAAGAAGGTTCACGTGGTTGGGTGTTACTGGAAAGTAAAACATTCACTGCAAAAGTGTAATTTTTACTGCAAGCCACAGATGCATTTATACACCATGATGCCTTACAAATGTCATTAGTCTGTCATTGAACATTTGGGTAGGGAAGTGACAGAAACGACTGAAGCATAAACACTACATTTTAAACATATTTAATTATAGGACCCTATAGGTTTTGCAGATTAGAAAGTATACCTTCTCTCTATTTAAGGACATAATTAGAAGCAGAGATATTCATCTGTAATCAAATTTAGAAAGGGAGGCAAAGTTTCAGCTTTCAGTCAGAGGCCAAAATTTGGAACAGAGGGCCAATACATCTAAGCTAAGTCTAAAACTCAATGAGGGAGATTCAGGAAGAAAAAAAAAAGACAGCTTTTTATAATTCTAACAAATGCAGTTGAAGAAAGAATCTGCTGGGATAAGCTTTTGTTTGGAAAATTTTGACACAGGCAGACTTTGAATGTGTCATAGTATATAGGCTTATATCTAAAGTTGCTCTCACTAAAAACATTTTCAAAGGACCCAAGCCCACGTGGCTTCTCCCTACACACTCGACCTCCATGCCCTTTATACAAGTAAATCACTTGCTGTGAATATTCAATTTGCCTTTTTGTTAGGCAGGGTATACAGGCCAAGGGGAGAACCGAGAGGGTGGGAGGGCAGGGGAAGAACAAAGGAAAGTCCATTCCAGGACTTCTCCATTGACCCACGGTGCCCACCCACTGAATGATCCATGGGGCTTGCCAGGGGAGCATGCACGCCGGGCTAATGGGGCACAGAGCTCAAGCTGGACTGGAGTTCTGAATGCTGCTGAGTGCCTTCCAGTGCTTAGCACCTGCAGATGCTTGGGGAAACTGTTCCTCCTCCAACAGCTGTTCTCCACAGGAGTTCAGGCGAGTGCCCGTCAGCCAGGACAGGGAGCCACTGAGGGGCTCCAGACGGCCCACACGGACTACATCAACGTGTTCAGCACTTCGCAGAAAACAGACTTTCAAGGAATTCCTGTGGTGAGGAGATAAACGATTCTGACGCAATTCCTCACTGAAATGTCTAGGTAAATGAGGACTTCTGGAAAGCCAACCATACGTAGGGACCATAGTTTCAGGTCCCCAGACTAGGATGTATATTTTGTCAATACTGAAAAGGACAGCGCCATCCTCTGGACTCTCCCCCTCTGCTTCATCCTTACTGTCTGGTCTCTGGTTTTTTCATTGCAAAGGAGAGGTGATGCCAAGTGAGCCTCCAGATTCTGGTTCCTTCTCCCAGGAGCCAACACGCAGTCTGCTGTGAGTAAGCCATGGAACAGAGGAGCTGCTTCAAAGGCCTTGGGGAGTTTTCCACGTTGGCTGCCAGGCTAGTTAAGTGTGCAGTGTTGGAAATTCTAATTCTGGATGAAAAGAGTCACCCCCGCCCCCAGAGGGGTAGGACAGATAAAATGAGGAAAGTCTGCCACAAGAAGCCAACGTCTTCATCTCAAACCACCTCTGCTAGGGAAACATTGTTTTAAACTTTTTCAGAATTTCTATTAAAAAAAAAAAAAAATCTTTATTCTTTGCTTTACATGGTCCTCCTGAGAAATCTTGACTTCTCTAAAAAAAAGACAAGGATCTGGCAGGGGAAATATGTATTGCTCTTACCAATCATCTCTGGCAAATTCCTTCAAAACCTGACCTCTTCATTTTTCTTCCCCACCACGGAGATGGACTGCCTTGCACACCAACAGGAAGGACACCAGGAGCAAAGTAGGCCTTTGCTTCACCTCCTCTCCACCCCTTTCTATGCCCTTGTTCCCAGCTCTCCATTCTGGGAATGTGCTTCGAAACGGGGCCAAGGGGAGAGGACGTGAGGCCTCCTTGTCACTAGGTCAGAGACTGAGAGGTTTTGAGGAGAAGTTTCCTCTAATGAAATGAAAGCTTCAGAGTACTTCCGATGGAAAGAGTGCCAGAAGAAACTGTCTTTCCTTAGCTGCCTCGGTAGGAGGGACGCTACCAGTGTCAAGCACAGCGGGAACGGGGGAGCCAGGCCTTGGAAGGTGGCCATTCATGGTTTTGGGACCCGGTGCAGCTGTTTCACATGGAAAGGGTCAGCGGCTCAAGAGCAATAATTCTGTGGAGCCTGTAGACAAATGAATTCACAATATCCTTTACATATCTTGGCGTCTCCAGGCCCCTCCAATCTCCAGGCTGTCTACCTGTCCTCGGTGGCTACTTATTTCAAGGACTGGGATGGAGGATAAACAAGAGCTGCACTTAAAGAAACTGCTCCAGACCAAGAAGACACATTCCAGGAGCAAACTTGATTCCCAGGTGGTCTTGATGAGGGACACTGAGGTACGCTATGGGAGCGCCGGTCACCGCGCCTCGGAAATGCCTGTTTCTTTTCTCCGACACAAGTCACGCAGCACTCTTGTGTTCAGCACTTTGCAAAGAGCAAAGCAGATGTCGGCTGTTGAAGAATGCATGCGAGCCTGAAGCCAGCAACACTGCAATCCACCAAATGCCTGTGATGGAATCCATAGCTCCTCTGCTCACAAGTTTCCTCACTGACGTCATTTCAGGGGAAGCCAAAAATAAATAGCAGAATATGCAGGAAGAGCCCAGACAGGCTGAAGTGGCTGAGTGTTTCAAGCAAACAGCAACAGCGGAGGGACTGTTTTTCTACAAGGGAGGGGGCTCGGGGGAACACGATCCACACATATGTGAAGCCAACCTTTGCACTTCACAGTGTTTCACCGGGATACGTTTTCAAGTTAAACCCAGATGAATAATGGTAAAGAAAAGAAGAAAAAAGCAAGAAATAAAGGCCTTCCCTAGCTTCGGTAACAACAGCTGGAGAGACCTTCATTAATCACGTAATTGTGTATCTGAAGTTCTGCTTGCTAGAAAGAAACCTCAGGCAGGTAGCTGAAATTACCCTGCAGGCAGCCTGCCGGGGCCTCTTTGTCTGCAGTGGGAGGAGGACATGAAGAAGTGCCCAGGGATCCTCTGCTGAGGAATCTTTATGTTCCTTGCACCTGCAGACAGTCACTCTAGCAAAGCTGCACATCACATTTAAAGTACTAAACCCAGGTTTCCCATACATTAATGGAAGATGTTAGATTTGAAAGAACACAGCAAGTCTAAGACAGAAATAAAACGCACATGAAGATTGCAGATTCTGGGCTGGGTGCAGTGGCTCATGCCTGTAATCCCAGCACTTGGGGAGGCCAAGGTGAGAGGATCACTTGAGACTGGGAGTTCAAGACCAGCCTGGCCAACATGGTGAAACCCCGTCTCTACTAAAAGTACAAAAATTATCTTGGTGTGGTGGCGTATGCCTGTAATGGCTGTACATTTTACCTGTAGAAAATAGTTAGAGGACTAGCTGCCCAAACCCTGCAAGGGCCACATTATCTGAGCCTGGCACTTAAGAGATTACGGGAACTAGGATCAAAGGCAGAGGCCAAAGTTCTGATTAATTTATTATCACTAGTAACATTTTAACTAATGTTACTACTGGGGAGGCTCAGGCAGGAGAATCACTTGAACCTGGGAGGTGGAGGATGCGGTGAGCCGAGATTGTGCCAACACTGCACTCCAGCCTGGGTGACAGAGCAAGACTCCATCTCAAAAAAAAAAAAAAAAGATTTCAGATTCTGTACTCCTAGTTGCTATAGGCCAGAAAAGTTATTGTTCTCTCCTTTTATCACTGTCCTATAGTAGATGAGGTTGGGGATTTTTAAAAGCAACTGGCAAGTTCAGTCTCACTGTTGGCTGTGCAGACTTCCATGGGCCTCTTGCCTCTCAACACCTCTGTCCTGTTGTTAGTGTTCTAACAAAGATCACCACTGCCATGGTCACCTGGTGTGTGGACAAGTGGCTATATCTACATAAAAGGTTGACTTTCATTTGAACTATATATGCCACTGATAAGAACGTTTTTGCTCCCATTAAATGTTCTTCTGGGAGAAAAAAAAAACATCAAAGAAACTTTAAGCTTTGGGCTGTGGTTTGTCGTTTAGAACCACCATGAGAATGAGGATCTGACATCTCCCCTCTTCGGTCCCACTTGCTGACAACTTTCTCCCATGCTCCCAATCACGCAAAAAGCCAAGGGAGCAAAAGAAAATGTGTGATAGAACATTCTGGCCATATTCTCTCAGCAGGATCTTGGCCTGTACAAAATACAGTTACTTACCTGCTGGGGAAGTGTTTTGGAGGAAGCAGGGAGGAGAGGCTAACAAGAGAAACTGAATACCCTCTAGGGCAGTAAAGACTGAAGAGTCAGCTGGGCACGGTGGCTCACGCCTGTAATCCCAGCACTTTAGGAGGCTGAGGCGGGTGGATCATGAGGTCAGGAGATCGAGACCATCCTGGCCAACACGGTGAAACCCCATCTCTACTAAAATACAAAAAACTAGCCAGGTGTGGTGGGGTGTAGCTGTAGTCACAGCTACTCAGGAGGCTGAGCCAGAGGAATTGATTGAATCCGGGAGGTGGTGATTCCAGTGAGCCAAGATTGCACCATTGCACTCCAGCCTAGAGATAGAGTGAGACTCCGTCTCAAAAAAAACAAAAAACAAAAGACTGAAGAGTCAACCTTAAAAACAGGGGTCAGCAAACCATAATCCTCAGGCCAGATCTGGCCTGCTGCCTGTCTGTAAGTAAAGTCTGATTGGCACACAGGCATGCCTATTCATTTATATTGTCTAGGTGGCTTCTGTACTCGAATGGCAGAGTAGAGTGGTTGGGATAAAGACCGGGCTTACATAGCTCCACACATTTACTGCCTGGCTCTGTGCAGAAACAATTTGTTAACACCTGCTTTAAAAAATTAGAATTTCCTTTAACTTTTGAAAGTAAGTGCTTGGCCAAGAGAATTCGGTTAATCTGTAACGAATGGCAGCAGATACTTAATGGTGGGGGAGGGGATCTCAGAGGGCTTACGAGTCAGTGTTCTGCAATTCTTTTGTAGGATAAAGAACAAGTGGCCTTCAATTTTTCTCCTGCATCCTTTTCTTAGCCAACTATTAAATGCCCCACTTTTCCATGTCTGCAGATTATAGGCAGCTTCACACTCTCTACTTATGATCAGTGAGATCCTGACATCTAAGTGCCCCCTCTGCTGGTTCCCAGGGTAGATGAAAGCAGCAGTTGTTCCCTTCTCCCTAAGGCATAGCCGAGTGTCACTGTGACTACTACACTGGTGGGCAGAGACCACTGCTGTACCTGTTGGCCAAAAGTTGAGACCTAGTTCCCGAGGGCGAAGTCAGGTAGATGGCCAGGTCTCCTCTCCTGGGGTGGGTGATGGTGATGCGCACAACGACATGCTCCAGGTAGTTGACATGGCGGCTGGGGTTATCCGAGCAGCCCGAAGCTTTGTAGATGGAGCGCACTGCACTGTTAGGGCGGATTGTCCTGTAACAGAGACAGAGGGAGTTTGAGCAAATGACACCATAGAGCTCAGGTGAGTGAAGCTGGAGGCATGGAATAAACTTACAATGTAAGACAAGCAGCTGATAGCTGGATACTAAACAACAGTGCTATCACCAAAATAACTGGGTCACTGAAAGGATTACCAGTTAGTGGGAAAGATGCAAGGGAGAGGTGAAAAAGGAACAAGGGTCTTCCATCTTCATGAAGGTAATAGATCTCAAACTTGAGTGTGCATTGGTATCACCTTGTTAAAACACAGACTGCTGGTCCCAGAGTGTATGATTGAGTAGGTCTGGGATGGATCTCAAGAATTTGCATTTCTAACAAGTTCCCAGGTGATAGGGATACACTGTGAGAACCACTGTACTGTGGTACAGTGGAGGCTTGGGGATTAGCATAACGGGGGTTCACATTCCTCACTCTGTAACCCGCCAGCACATTCTTCCCTCTTGCCTACGGGTTCCTGTTTTCCTCTCTAGTTTCTTCCTGTGCCACAGTTCCCCTTGAACACTGGGCTGCAGCCACAATGGCATCAGGTTCAACCTCTGGGATAATTCAAGTTTCCCACCTTGGGGACTTCGCACACACTACTCTGCTTGAAGTACTTTTTTTTTGTTGTTGATGTCCCTATGGCTAACTCTTCTTCCTTCAAGGTCAAAGCTTAAATTTCCCCTCACTGAGACCTTCATCGAGCCACCAGTGAAAATATGTCCCCCATCTCTTATTTTTTACATTGTTAAAATTTCCAACATTCATTTATTGTAATTTGTAATTATTTACTTATTATATTTTTGGTGTGATGCCTCCATTAGACTGTAACCTCCACAAGGGTAGGAAGTATTACTTATTCTCCTTTTTATTCCTAATATTTTTCTCAGTGCTTAATTTTCAGTAAGTGGGAGAAAAATAGTTACTGAAAGAGTTTGTGAATGAATAAACACATAATTCCTTTGATCCCATTTTCTCATTTTTCAAATGAGAATAACGCCCAAGTTGTTACACAGCTTTAACATGAAAACATACATGAAGTCTCTAGCCCTTGGCGTGGCCCATAGTAAGTGCTCAACATACACTGGTTAACTTTCCACCCTTTTGTTTTTTCTCTCTCATTCTTTGCCACAAGAGTAGAATGAAAATAAACTCAAACAACTTTAGTTGGTTTACTTCTGCTTCCCAACACATTTTCTCAAGAATGACAATGTCTCTAGTTTCAACATTAGCCAAGGTTCAAAAATACTTTTCAGAGAGAAAAGTCCCTGAACAGAAAGCCAAGAGCAAAACACTAATAAGCCTACTAAGATAGAATCCTGTTGGCAAACCTTGTCAGCACAGCCTCCAAGTCTATGCCACTAAAACTGGGGAATAGGCCCTGAAAGCTGTGAGTAAACTGCAATCTCATTGACTGTACATTTTGCATCACTCTTTGGATAACTACGCGGTATAGAGTAGTTACAGTTTTTAAAAGTACACTGACTTCTGGAGAATACTTGCACCATCAAATAGAAATAGTGACAGTAGAAAACCTTCAATAGCCCAGAGGTAAGCATATCCCCCAATCCCTTTTTAAAAGATGCTTTTCTTTGGAGGATTCTTGGGCTATACTAGTATCAATTTAATAGCTCAAAATCCTAGTCATTCTATTACCATTTCATAGTCACATTAGAGAGATACTACAGAAGCTTTCAGCTTCTGTGTGCAACAAGGGGCTGTCTTGAGCAATTTACTGGCTTGCTGTAGTTTGGGGCATGGTCATGCTGTTTGCCAGCAGCAAGCATTACTTGATTTGTCGGTCTGTGCTCTCCACACACACATGCTGCCGGGGAACGGTGGTCCACTTCTCTGCCTCCATCACCATGGCTTCTGCATCCATCAGTCCAAATCCATATAGATGGCTCACTGTGGAAAGCAAGAGACTGGTCAGCTTCACTAAGCTACATATGTCGAATTACAAAGTCACTCAGTGGAGACCCCAGAGACACCCCTGTGGGATCCTAGCTAACTTTCCAGCAATGATTTGAGAAATAAATCCAGCAAAACAAATACATAATCATGTCAAGAAAATAAGACATATGTACAGTTTTCATTGATTATCTATCACTACCAGTAATAGGCCTATCATTTATGAATTGTTACTCCATGTCAGGCACTAGTTTACAGTTTTACATTTAGTCCTCCCAACAATCTTCAGAGGTTAGTGCCATTATTATCATCATCATTCATTAATGAGAAAACTAAAGAACAGAGAAAAACTTGGCCAAGATTGACTAGCAAGTCACTGGTCGAACTAGATTCTAATGCACATAGTTTTTCTCCAGGGCACCCCCTGTTTAATCACTTGCATTTAAGTGATGACATCACTGTTTTCATAAGATAAAATAATTGATAGGTTTAAAGAGAAGTAGCAATGTATATGACTTCTCATAGCGCAAGAAGAACTTACATACAAGAGATATCAATGTTCTGACATGTCTAGTAATTAAGCTGACTACCTTAGAAGACATAAATTATTACCTTTCTTCTAGCATATACAAAATTTATCAAACTTGATCCATGAAATATTTGGAGGCCTCTAGACTTTCATGCCAGCTTCGAGTCTTTGGATCTTTTGGTTCTCAGTTAGCATACCTATTGATCTAAAGCTGAATTTGACATAACTGTCTCAGAAACTTCAATTAGATATAGGAATACTTGTTGATACAGTAATATAAACATGTGCAGCAGATCTTTCTAAAAATACTTTAAAATTCCAGTTGGCACTTAAAATCTCCACTTCTGATTGAACTGTCTCTTATAACTTTATATTCAACACTACGTCCTATTTCCAGTTTTTGTCTAAAACATTTTTTATTATCACATGAATGACTTTATGCAAACATTTATATAGCTGCCCATGCTTATGGATTACGTAAATACATTAGCTTGATGGTCAAGGTGTGCTCAGATGTAGTTAGTTCCATTCTACCTGCAAAACCACCTCATCACCAAACCTTTTGCTTTAGGAAGGCCACTCTCAGAGACCCTAGTCAGAAGCTACTCTTTCTGCCCCCCTGCCGTTGTCCAGGTTGAGCACTTGGCCTCACAACCCCTCTTTCTTTCTCTCTGCAGAGTTAAGCCCTACTCTTATAAGTTCCTGAAGGCCTGGCTAGTCTATCTTTTCCTTCTTGAAGTACTCTCTGACCCATGAAATAGTCAAAAGACATTTACTGAAATTCGACTATCTGTGACCAGTGGACTTTTCTCCTTTCTATTCTGGTAACTAATTAATTTGTCAGTCCATCTGCCCTTCTGCCCATCCATCCATCATCTATCCCATCATTTCTTGAATGCCTTTGATGTGTCACACACTGTTATCAGGCACTGCACTTTTTATCTGTGCCATCAATTGCATTGCCAATTAACTCTCTCTGTCAGCATATGTCTTTTTACTCCAGCTGCATTATAAACTGCTTGATGACAGCAACTGGGTCTTGTTTCTTTATGTGTTCTAAGTTAACAGAACTTGATGCACATAGAGGACAAATAAATTATAGTATATAAAAAAGGAACATTGTGCTAGGATGAAAAAATACTGACTTATTCATGCTTATTTGCTGATAATTCTCAGCAAACAAGAAAAAATAATACACATTTTCCTTATTTTGGGATGTTATGATCTACGTCATCTACATTATTAAGTTCATGAAGCTCCATGTGAGAAAATCTGTGTAAAGAACCATAATAATGTAAGGTCACCTTACTTTAATAACAGGTACTTAGCCAGATAGGACATATGAAATGAAAAAAGTAAACCTACTTAGCTATGGCACGGATATAGGTAGGAGTTTTATAAAATGTACTTCTGTAATTATTATTTTTATTAAATTAAAAAGTGAGCATATTCATTGTAAAACATCTTATCCAGAAAAGAGTAAACAAAATGAAAGTTATCAAAAACCTTATCACAAGTTGATAACTTTTATGAAAAATTCTGAATATTTAGTTTTAGTTCCTTAACATCATGAGGGTTCATTAAAAAGGGACAGAGGTACTCACATGATGCAGAAGAAACGTCAAATTTGGGCTTAAGGAACTAAACTGTGGAGATCATGAGAATCATTATATTCTTACTCATCATTTAACCATATAGCCTATACCAGGTCATCATGGACAGTCGATGGGATTTTTCCCCCACCCCGGGGAAATTGAAATTGAAAGATGTTATGTCAGGAGTTCTACCTCCGATCGTCCTTAAATATCCCCCATGCTAGGGTCAAGTGGTTTTAAACTAGCACAACTCATCATTTTATTTCAGTTTAGGGAAATAAGATGAAAGATTTGATTGCATGTTGGGGGTATGGAGAAGGGAGGTGGGGACTTGGAGAGGGCAAGGGCTTTGAGCTGTCACTGCAATACCAGGTACGTGCCCCACCTGAGCGCCCACGCTTGCACTCAGCTGCACTGGCTCCTATTTCCACCTCCCCTCCTCCATAACTGTCCACGTAACAACCAAGAGGACATAAATTAACATGAACAATCAGATACAGCAAACACTTCATGCCTGTTAAACAACCACTTGAGTTAAGTAGAAACGCACCTTGAGACTTTATGAAGGCCATAAATTTGTTTCCTTTTCCAATTCAATTTCTACCCTCCAGAGACAATGTCTGTTCATGAAACACTCAAACTAGATGCTTAGAAAAGAGGCTGACTAGCTACAGTTAAACTGCAGACTGATCAATGAAAAAAAAAACCTTCATACTAATATGATATTAATAAACAAGAAAACTGGTTGCTGAGTAGATCAATGAAGGTCAATATGTCAATAAGGGAAATTGCACAATAAATGTGTTGGGCAGATGAACTCCCTCAAAATCTGGTGTCAATAGGGGAAAGAGCCATTAAGCAGTTTGGAAGCACTGGCAATTTTTTACATAAAATTTTCATACTCAAAATGACCTATAAAGAGAGAAACATTGACTTTTTGGGTGACCATTTGAGTCAAGTCTGTCTTGCTCATCTACTGTTATCCTGAGGGGCTCCCAAGGGTTCAGAGTATGAGTCTCTCCAGGGGCTGTGAAATGCCTGGCTTGGAGCAGGGCTTTCATCAATATTTGTGAAATGAATGAATGGTACCGAGAAGAGAAATGTTATTTAATTCACCAAGTGTCATAAAGTGTTTACTGGGGAATTGTAAGGGGAAATTAAGAGACCTGTTCTTTTTATTACTGATTTCTGTAAAGTCACCCTTAACATTTGAAATTTATTCAAGGACAGAGCCAATATTCACATTTTACAATGTACAATTATAGCAAATATACCGTACAAATGGTTGGTTACGATACGGCCATTCCATAAAGAAAGTAATCTTACTTATGCACATTTCTCATGCCCAGTTCAGAGCAAAAGCTGAGCCTGAATATAATTTTATGATGATCAAGAGGAAGCCTCTCTATGCAAGCACTGTGTAAAATGCAGAATTGCATGAAGTCAGAGCACTATGAACATTGGTGTGAACAGGAATCCTGACCAGTTCAAATAGAATTTTTCATTCCTAAGAGTGGAGGCAGACACATTCAATTCAGTTTTAACCTTAGTTAAAATTCAAAAATCAAATATTAAAAACATATTGAGGGAACAAAGTACGTATATGGAATAATTAAAGATCTTGAAGCAAAGTTACTGGAGTACATTTCGGAAAGTAAATTTGTTTTTTAGTGGAGTGAGGCAGGACAAGCTCTGTTTCAATAAAGGAAGTTTGCAAAACTTGCCTACCGTTATATCTGTTCCTTTAGAGTTCAGGGCTGTTTACATTTTGATAGGTATAAGATATCAACTGAGGTCTCACACATAGCCTCATGTATGCACGTAAGCTCAGGAAAGCCGTTTCATCTTGCACCAGAAGTACAGCTAGTTTTTATTCAAAAGTATCCAAAGGCTTCCCTGCTTGGAATAGTCAGATGGACAAGAGAACACAGGAAAGTAGTTAATACTCTCTGGCAGGTATATTCTCATTTTCTGATGAGACCAGAAGTGCTGAGAGAAGATAATCGTTAGGCACACAAGTAGGTAATTGCGTAGTTTGAAAGCAGATTCATTTAACATACACAACAGCTTTAGCTAGGAGGCCTAAAAGACTCTATTCTAAAGATAAGCTGGAAAGCTCAGCAGGAAAAAAAAAAATAGAAGTTTCTGGGCATAAGAAGCTGTAACTAGGAAAAATTGGGTATATGTTCATCTCTTTTAGTGGATGGTCCTTACTGGAACCAGCTATTTAACAGTTTTACAAAATTACACTGAATGGATAATTCATGATGACACTAACAAGATTACTAGTAAATCACTCTACAAGGAATTGACTGGTTACAAACAGTTTGAGCTTCCTAAAGTGAAAGAGGACCTTTCTGCTAAAACACAGCGTTATGCAGCGTCCTGCAAACAAATACATAAAATAGGGCAAACAAACACATTAAGGCCAACAAGCAGCACCAAAAACTCTCTCCAAGCAGCCCAGGAGAAACTTTAAATTTGGCCTATGCCTGAAAAAATGCAACTTAGTAACAACTGTCCATTACTGAGTATTTAATGTAAAAGCACAGCTAAAATACCTCCCTATTCCTTATGACCAGGGAGAGTAAATGTCCACATTTGCTCAGGGCTGTCTGATGTTAGCATTGAAATGCTTGAGCCCTGGGAATTCCCTCATTCCTGGACAAACCAGGAGACTGGTCACCGTACGTGCAACTGAAATCGTAATGTGACAGTACTATGGAGAGACAGTACTCTCCCAACTGTTAACATCACTAATCTAGTTCCTAGAGGGCAGTCAGGCATCCTGCACCTATATTTCTATTTGTTCAGATGCACATAACCATCAAAATATGAAACATGGACGATAAATTAGATTCAATTATTTGATTATTTGAAAGCATCTGTTTCAATATACTTCACCAATGTAAGTTAAAAATTGATCCAATTAATTATCATATCACTCAGGTTGCAAAGCACCTACTCTGTATTCAACACCATACTCAACAGTGGGATCCAAATGCAACAGAAAATAATTTGTGTTCTCACTCAAGTAGGAGGTGAGACAAGAATAACTTTATAATTTGAGAAACAAAAGCACCAAAATGTATAATTGCTATAAGTATAAAAGGACATCCAAAGAGTAAGAAATCAGTCAAATACAAGGGATAGGAAGCAACCTCATGGAACCAGGTGTACAGTAAGTATTCAATCCATGTGAACCAAAATCTGCAGTAACCTAAGGTAACCTGAGGGGAAAGTGATCCATATTTGGATTGTGCTTTCATGCATGTGTAGGATTTAGTTAGGTGGAGACGAAGGTAGCACATCGCAGGGGCCAGGACTGAGCATCCTAGTTAGATAATTAAGTCTTTGTGTGGTTCACTGAGGCACCAAGGAAACCAGCATTCCTACAGTCGGGTGAATGGTCAGCAGGGGAGGGGGCGAGTAAGTATGCAGGGAATAGAGGGTGAGACCAGACTGCAGGAGAACTCAAAGACAACCACGATTGCTGGGTGTCAGCTGCCATCAATCAAGTTGTTGCTATTCTCATCTACCTATAAGTAAACCACAAGAATAAAAGGTAGTTACCCAAATTCCTGTCTTGAGGAGGGCTGCTTGATCTGTGGGCTGGGTAGAAATTCCGAACCAGAGATCAAAGAGCTGCCTGCAGCTGTTGCAGTCCTAGCACCTTGGGATTCTTTGATCCTCAATGTGCTGAACCACCTGCTCTGAAATAACTGCTCCCACCACGTACCCTGTGCCTCCCTCACCTACTAATCAAACCAGGCCAAATGTGTAGGACAGGAGGAGAGCATGCAACTGAGAGAACCTTGGGACACTTTCCCAAGCTGCCACGTCCCACATGCATAATGTAAACACTTAAGTAATTTTTTTTTTAAATGTAAAAAGAAACAGCTAAATATGAAAACAAAATGAAGCTTCCTAAGGAAGAAAGAAAAAGTGGGAAGTGATACTTTTCAGTCTCCTGTCGGCAGTTTCACACCTAAATATCTGACAGTGGAAAGCCAGAATGCTCCCAGAAACACCTACTTCTTCCTCTGTCTTATTCCCTTCCTCCGCTCTCTCTTCTTCATGTACTCTAATATTTCAGGGCGAAAGGAGCATGAGCTTCTTAGAGATTCAGAACTACAGTTGCAATGCTTTCTTCTTCTTCTCACTGCAAAAATCCAGACTCCCTTGGGGGCAGTACAATGGAGCAGCTGGCACCTGTGTTCTGCTGCCTGGTATTTATTTATTATTTATTTATTTAGAGATGGAGTTTCACTCCTGTTGCCCAGGCTGGAGTGCAATGGTGTAATCTCAGCTCACTGCAACCTCTGCCTCCCAGGTTCAAGCGATTCTCCTGCCTCAGCCTCCTAAGTAGCTGGGATTACAGGCATGCGCCACCATGCCTGGCTAATAGAGATGGGCTTTTCACCATGTTGGCCAGGCTGGTCTCGAACTCCCAACCTCAAGTGATCCACCCAACTCGGCCTCCCAAACTTTTGGGATTACAGGTGTGAGCCACTGTTCCCGGCTGCCTGGTTTTTTATTTTTCCCTTGCTCTTCCTAAAATCTCAGGCTCTCATAACAACTCCAGCCAGATCCAAACATGCCAGCCGTCACCAGCGCTACTGAGAACTTGCACATGGAAAGTTTCCAGATACTGTCTCCTGGGCCTGCACTTCAAAGCTACTCTTGGGGATGGGTTTGGTCAGCAGCTGTACATAGTCAGACAGGCTCTTTAGTACAGACTAGGAAAATACTGCGGAGCTCCTCTTCTCCATGTACGATGTACTTCATAATACATATAGGAATATAATGTTTATATATACACACACAATTTATTATCTTCTATATGCACATACAGAAACATATTTATTACTATTTGTTTCATTTGCAGAGTAAAAACAAGAAGGAGATATGTCTGCTTTCTGTCAAGGGCCTCTTTCCATTTTAAGAAAATAAAAAAGTGTCAAATTATTTTCTTATTTTCTTCTGACCAGTCTTCATTTATTTGCTCCCAGCATGGTTACAATAGGCAAGTAATTTGCTTAAGGTAATTAATGGGTATTTCTTGAACAGGAGTAGGAAAACTATTATACCAGCCTGGGGAGACCGAGCCATGTAACCCACAGCATATCCAGATCCCATTTTTGCTTGTTTTTAGGAATGACTGTCTGGACAAAGATGAGAACAAGATAGAAAATGTACCACAAGGGCCTTTGGGTAAAGGCTAGTTGAAGATTAGATTGACCAGATGTCAGTTCCCCAGCCTAGATCTTCTTGATGTAAAACTTGAGCAAACAATGAATGAAATGGGAGTTTGGTTAGCCGGCAGCCAAAATTCCTGTTTGTGGATTATTTACATATTACTTTTAGATAATTCTTTATTTAATTTTCCTTTAGTTTTGCTTTGCTTTTCCCTTAAGTTCTCGTAAGATAAAGGAATAGAAAATTTAGTTGACATTTATTTCAAGTGAATGCCTGTTTACTCAGTGGTTAACAGTAATTACAAAGATTTGGTTATTTCATCCAGCTACACATCCATCAGCTCACCTCACAAGGAGCCTTCTTCACCCACTGCTGGAGGTGATGATGGCAAAGAACAAAGAAAAATTATTCCTCGTCAGTGGGAATGTCACCATTTCACTGAGAAGAAAGCTACCACATATCCTTCTCAGCTTCTGCCACTATGTTAGGCTTCTCAGGAGCATTTCCTTTATTTTCATGAAACTCAAATAATTTTTAAGCTTAATGGATATCAGTAGGGAAATTTCTGTAAAATTTATGAAAAGTAAGTCATTACTGAGAACTGGATGTCCTTTTAGAAGAAATAAGACTTGAGATGGCCCTTAAATCCTTCAGTAAGATTTGGGTTCATGGAGAAAAGGTAATGAGACCAGGATATCTGGAATGGTAACATTTTCAAGGAAGCTCTGTGGTCCTGGAATGCATGGCTCGATTTACTCTGGAGGCAATGAGTGCCAACGATCAAGGAAATGACATAAGTGAATTGATATTCTGGAAAGATTAATCTGGGATTTGTTATACGGGATATCAGGGGCAGAAGGACTGAGGCAGGGAACCTATTGCAATGGTGCAGGCACGTGAGATTATAAACCAGGTTATGGGAATGGTGAATTTTTGAAATGAGAGATCAGGTAAGGAAGAAGCAATGGAGTTTTGCAATTAAAACTGGAGGTGACCAAGTAGTCAAGAACAGCGTGATGGCCAGAAGGGTATCCCCTGACAACAGAGGTCAGCTTTGGGGAGAAGTTGTTTTGTGAAAGATGATTGATAGCTTCTGTTTTAGAAGTTCTCAGCTGTAAATGACACAGAGAGGGCCTTGTGCAGAGATTCTAGATTGGTAATGGTTGAAGTCAATGTTGAAGACGTACAAGTGATATCTTTACTGAAGACATGATACTTGTAACTGAAAAAAAGGCAGACATGTGAAAGAAAAGCAGTGGCATTAAGAGGATGGGGGAGGAAGGGAGGGAGGGAGAGAGAGGAAGAAAGAGAGAAACTCCCTCCTTCCCTCTCTCCCTCTGTAAACAACAGACCTCAGGGAATGGCTAAGGTTAAAGAAGGGGAGAAAAGAATAAGTAAAGAGTCAAAGAACCAGGGCTATATCTGCGTATCATTAAAAAGAAAGAGAGATCTAGACTGGGTTGATCTAGAGCATGAATCCTAGAGGAAGACAATAGGTCTTCAGATATGGCAAGCAGGAGATGGGTCAAAGTTGTAGAATAATTTCTCTTCAAAGGTAGAAGTAGAAACAATAAAAGTAGAAACAAGATTGCAAAGAATTACGGAAGGACTGAATGAACAGTAAGGAAACGGACGCAGCTAATTCGACTACTTGCTGGGAATTTTTAGTTGTGAAAGGAGGGATGGAACAAAGGCAGTAGAATGGAAAAGGTTTTCGGTTTTTTTTCTCCCCCTTTAAGAGTGATAGGAAGTTTGAAAACATAGGGTCGTGGTCCAATTGACAGAAAAGAGAATGGATGTGGCTGGGAGCAAATGGCTCAGCTACTGACAAGAGAGATGTTTGAGGAAAGCCTTTCACAACTTCCTCATTGAAACAGCAGGAAAAACACGATTTGAGAGACTACTTTTTCATTTCTTCTAGGGATGGCACTTTATTCTTCTAAGGATGGTACTTCCAGATGCACAGGAGAGAAGGTAATTCATTACATATGGTGGGCGACTTAGGACAGTGGTCCTCAAACTTGCATGTGCACCAGAATCACCCAGGACTTGTTAAAGCACACACTGCTCGGTCCCAATGATGCAGGAGTTTTGAGGTAAGGCCCAGAAATGTGAATTTCTAACATGCTTTCAGGTGATGCTGGTATATTATTGGTCCGGGGACCACACTTTGAGAACACTTAGGTTATTAGGGATGGCATCTCCTGGCAAAGTCTGGTTAATCAGGCTAACATCTCCAGCATAGGCCCTGAGACTCTACAGGCATGATTCTCAAATACCCCTTCGCTCATGCCAGGAGCAAAAGAAATGAGAGTTGACTGCACAGTATATGATGTAAGTATCTTTTTATATGGTTATCCCAAACATTTCTGCTTCTCTTACAGAAACATTTTGAGAAGATAAAAGTTTCCTTAATTAACTTGTACTTGCATTATCACTCAAAGAAGGAAGTCTAGATACTTCCTTATATATCCTACATATGTCAATATTTACAAGGACTCCACCCCAAATATGGATCTTCTACTGGAACTCAAATGAAAGAATCATACATTTGAATTCAAGAAGCTTCCATCATTTTTGTTGAATGTAAAAAAAGTACCTGAAAAGAATTATAGATTTGTGCTTAGCACTTATGCTCACTTAAGATTCTGAGATTTTACTTCAAACTTTGTTTAGAGAGCTGGTGATAAAGATAGTGATGAAATAGTCACAGATATTGCAATTTTTTTTTTTTTGAATGGAGTCTTGCTCTGTCACTCAGACCGGAGTGCAGTGGCACAATCTCGGCTCACTGCAACCTCCACCTCCCAGGTTCAAGGGATTCTCCTGCCTCAGCTTCCCGAGTAGCTGGGATTACAGGCGCCCGCCACCACGCCCAGCTAATTTTTGTATTTTTAGTAGAGATGGGGTTTCACCATGTTGGCCAGGCTGGTTTTGAACTCCTGACTTCGTGATCTGCCCACTTCAGCCTCCCAAACTGCTGGGATTAGAGGCATAAGCCACCGCTCCTGGCCAGATATTGCAAAATTTTATTTAACTCTAGTAACAGAGTTACTTTGCCAATGAAGAAATAGGTTCTGTGGGTATCAAGACTGAAGCAATGGCTGCAGGTTAAAATGAACAGAACCATCTCTGGTTGCATACTTTTTAAAAGATACCTGTGCCTTTGATAGCTCTGGAAGAAATCACAACAGAATTCCATGCAACGGGGATGCCCATGTGGGGCTTCTGTTGATTAGAGAAAGGTACCTCTTTCCTTAAGGTAGACATCATCCCACCGCAGGGCACGGCACATTCCTTGGTGACTGGATCCAAGGCCAGATTTCTGTCCCCACCCACTCAACCCTTTAGTTTGCTCCCTTGTGCAGTTAACAACCTATGCAACCAAGTGTGGCAGCTCTGTCAAACAATCAGATATTTCTCATGTTTTTAGCTATCTTCTCTGATTCTTTCATGATATGTGACTGCAATTCAGTGGGGGTTTTAGGCTTCTAAGATGCACAGTATTGAACTTTGGAACCAACCTGGATACGTATCTTCTACCTTGGCTGTAAATGTACTTCTGAAGGTAAAACAAGAAAAGAAGCAGATGATTTCCTGACAAAACCATCCCACATAGTATATTAAGAAAGCATATACATTGTAACCTCTGGTGGGTACAGAAAAACAATATAGCTTCTTAAGACTATTGAAAATTCTAAGTTGGCTTCATGGCCTAGAAAAAGAATATGAATACAATACTTTGGAAGGAGGAAAAGTCATTTATAAACCCTAAGAGCTTCTGTCATTCTGCTTGCATAGCACGTGTACATCAACTCAAGATGCTAACCACAATTATGTATACTTGCTTTCTTTCTTTTTTTTTTTTTTTTTATTGAGACGGAGTCTCGCTCTGTCGCCCAGGCTGGAGTGCTGTGGCCGGATCTCAGCTCACTGCAAGCTCCGCCTCCCGGGTTCCCGCCA
>NW_012102699.1:2768763-2770981 GCF_000951045.1 Mandrillus leucophaeus
ATAAAGATAGTGATGAAATAGTCACAGATATTGCAATTTTTTTTTTGAATGGAGTCTTGCTCTGTCACTCAGACCGGAGTCTGAATGCACATTCCTTAAGGTGTTAAGTACATACAGCAGTGTTAGAATAGAATCAGGGTCTGACTGAGTTGAATGAAAAATCATGCTCAGTGTACAAAGGTGAAAACAGAAAATGCACTGACGTGTCTATTTCTGAATCCTACTGCCCCTACAATTGAAGCACACTTAATGCATTGAGCATGCTTCTCAAAATGAGAGGCTGGGGGGAAATTTTACAGGGGAGGCAAAATTCATATCTCACATATGTATTTTATTACACAGTAGCTAATAAAATCCTCACAACGATCTTATTAGCAAGATAGTATTATTCACATTTTCTAGCTGAAGAAACTAGGTCTCATGAACACGAAAAGAACTTGTGCAAAGCCATAGAAACTCAAGCTCAAGTCTTCAGAATTTCTTTCTACTATATATTTATCCATTGATTACTGTGGTCTACAAGACATACAATATTTCTTACCACTAAGGTGGTAAGAAAATCAATTATAATCCTCAGAATAACCCTGCAAGGTAATAAAGGGGGAAAACATATTAGGAAATCATCTACATAACTTTGTCTTGTCCAAGTCAACTACACAAAGTACTGCTCTCATCTTCAAAACTTCAGAACTCATTAAAACATCATGTGCAACATATATATATGTATATGTTGGACTTGGAAGGAAAGTTTAACATCTGGTCCCTAACACTTTCCCCTATTCTTGCTGAGAAATGACCTTCTTCGGTCATTTCTATCAGGGATTTTCTGTGGCACTTATAGATTGAAGAATGACACTGAGTATCAAAGAGCAACTTCCCATTTGTTAACATCCAGCAGTGATCACAATAGCTTTCTTTTTGGCTCTTCCAAGGATGACTCTGGAAATTTCAGGGTGTACTGCGTCTTCTGGTATAACACCATAAAGTGAAGCCTGTTGAAGCCATTATTGGGACATGTGATAGAAGTTTAATTGCTTTGAAATGCCAAAGGCTAGCAAGATGTGAGCATGTGTAAAGAGTCTGAATTGAGATTCTAAGGAAAAAAAAAGAGTCTGGATCTATTTATTTCCCAGAAGATGTATCCAGATGGATTCTGCAAAGCAACTGCCTGGAATCTCACTGTATAGTGCTAGGTGCAGTGGACTTAGGAAGTTATGCATAGAACCAGGGAAGGATTAATTTTCAGCATTTCTTTTGGAGCCTTTGGATTTGGTTTATATTATAGACATTGGCACTAATATAAAGATCTCTGTAGACAACAAAATAGGATAGGCTAAGCCATCTTTACTAAAATTGAATTTGGAAAAGATGTAATCATAAGCCCCCTTTCCTCCTGTTTATTTGGGCCCTCTTATTGATCCTCAACTAGTTTCCACAGGGCTCACTTACCACCACAGTCTCAGTGTGGTCACAGCAAGTTAGAGTCCTCTGTCCCTGATGTGGGATATGAAACTGGTGCTACAGTCTGTGCTAGGAATATCTGATGCCAGAATCCAAACTTATATGCATGTATTAATTTCAATGAGAGAGTTTCTCCTGTTTACCTCAATCGCAGTTTATTCCTTTCACATTGAAAGCTCTATTCCTTGGTAGAAAAAATGAGCTATGGGGAGTATGTTCATAAGACAGGTTGATGATAATCATGGAAGACTTCAAATGAAGCCTTTTCACCCCTGCTCTGGGCTCATGTATCCTACATATGCCAATATTTACAAGGACTCCACCCCAAATATGGATCTTCTACTGGAACTCAAATGAAAGAATCATACATTTGAATTCAAGAAGCTTCCATCATTTTTGTTGAATGTAAAAAAAGTACCTGAAAGAATTATAGATTTGTGCTTAGCACTTATGCTCACTTAAGATTCTGAGATTTTACTTCAAACTTTGTTTAGAGAGCTGGTGATAAAGATAGTGATGAAATAGTCACAGATATTGCAATTTTTTTTTTTTTGAATGGAGTCTTGCTCTGTCACTCAGACCGGAGTGCAGTGGCACAATCTCGGCTCACTGCAACCTCCACCTCCCAGGTTCAAGGGATTCTCCTGCCTCAGCTTCCCGAGTAGCTGGGATTACAGGCGCCCGCCACCACGCCCAGCTAATTTTTGTATTTTTAGTAGAGATGGGGTTTCACCATGTTGGCCAGGCTGGTTTTGAA